>NC_086328.1:87926422-88226422 GCF_036172605.1 Pelobates fuscus | reverse complement strand
TGTGTAAAAAAAAAAAAATTAAAACATTACCCTTTAAAAGGACCAATCCATGCACCATGACCATTACAACCTCGCTGTAGTGGTCATAATGCCAATAGTGCCCAGACTCCTCCCCATTTAAAGAAGTCAAAAAGTTTAAAGGGACACTATAGTCACCCAAACCACTTCAGCTCACTGAAGTGGTCTGGGTGCCAGGTCCCCCGGTTTTAACCCTTCAGATGTAAACATAGCAGTTTCAGAGAAACTGCTATGTTTCCATTGCAGGGTTAATCCAACCTCTAGTAGCTGTCTTCCTGACAGCCGCTAGAGGCGCTTCTGCGATGCTGGATGTGAAAATCTCATCCAGCGGGCAGAACGTCCATAGGAAAATTGATTGATTCCTATGGACTGTTTGAATGCGCGTGCGGCTCTTGCACGTTCCGCTCCACTTGGGAGTCGACGTCGGCGAGGGAGGAGAGGTCACCAGCGCCGGGGGAGCCCAGTGCTGGATTAAGGTAAGTAACTGAAGGGGTTTTAACCCCTTCAGCACCAAGGAAGGGGGACCCTGAGGGTGGGGGGTCCTAAGGATGATATAGTGTCAGGAAAACGAGTTTGTTTTCCTGATACTATAATGATCCTTTAAGTCTGAATCGTGTCTGCCAGGTGCTGCTCTCCACCTCAAGTACTAATGCTGGAGAGATTCTTGCTTAAAATACACCAGCTCTCCTGCACTCGTGGGAGCAGCACCTGGCAGACCCAAGATAAGAACAATGGGAGAAGCCAGGGCACTACTTTCTCCATCACCACCAGAGCTCGCTGTTGTGGCTATGGTGCATAACCGTGTTTTCTATACAGTGTTGGTAATCACAAATATCAGATATGCCAGCATTGAAACTTGTGTTGTGTAATAACAGAGACACACAGAAAAATGTATGGCGTTCAGAAACACTATTTGTACCAAGCTGTCTCTGGCATTCCTCGAGTACATACTGTACTGATAAGTCATACAAAATATGACCTGAACTGAGTGGGGTTATGGTCTATATCTTAGGATTTAACTGATGTTATAGTGTCAATTTGATATATACATAGCTTTATACATACATTATAGGACAGAACTGTTCTAAAATAGCCAATACTTGGGAGTGCGCATCATTTATAAAGATCCCTAATTAAAAGAGCAAACTGGTGAGCATAAGTATGAAGGAATCCGTTTTGTTAAAGGACCACTATAGTGCCAGGAAAACAATGTCGTTTTCCTGGCACTATAGTGTTAATAGGTCCTCCCACCCTCATGGCTGAAGTTGGAGGAAGGGGTTAAACACTTACCTTTCTCCAGCGCCAGGCTCCCTCGGCGCTGGGGACTCTCCTCCTCCTTCCGACGTCATCGGCTGAATGCGCATGCGCGGCAAGAGCCACGCACGCAGTCAGTCCATCCATAGGAAAGCATTCTCAATGCTTTCCTATGGACGCTGGTGTTTTCTCACTGTGAAAATCACAGTGAGAAGCGCCTCTAGCGGCTGTCAATGAGACAGCCACTAGAGGCTGGATTAACCCATATGTAAACATAGCAGTTTCTCTGAAACTGCTATGTTTACAGCAGGCAGGGTTACCCCTAGATGGACCTGGAACCCCCTTAAGGACACATGACGGAAATATTCCGTCATGATTCCCTTTTATTCCAGAAGTTGTGTCCTTAAAGGGTTAAGCTGCAGTTGTCTGGGTGCCTATAGTGGTCCTTTAAAGTAGCTCTGTCAACCTTCTGAGGTCTTTACATATTTTGCAAAGACGCTCTCGGTGACATTGCAGCTTGGTGTACAGTGGCCCATTGGTGCAGTGCAGGTGGTATATGCAAACACCTTTCTTCAGTTTCTGGAACTTCAACCACCAGAAGCCTGTGTGAGTACAACACAAAAAGGTCTCTGGAGTATCCCGCAAGACCACTGAAGTTTGTGTGTGTAGTATTGCTTTAAATTAACTATTTTAGTCCGATACCAGTTTAGCAAATCACCAAGAACACAGACACAATCTAGAAGAACACACACACACACACACTTAATCTAACATCCTCATTGCAATCCATATGAGGTTCATGCACACGCATGGGTAACATTTAACACTCCACCTGTTGTGGACTTTAACTTATTGTTAGAGCCATCATGCATTTTTAAACACATTGCTTTTATACACTGATGGACAGCATAACAGTGATGCTTGTAGTATTTAAGTGATTTCCCTGTTGGTGCACAGGAATGTTAATCAATGCAGTTGTTTGGGGGATTCCAACTGTATTAAAACAGCACTCTTTTATGTGTGGACTTTGATTTTTGTTTCCCTGAAGCCTCTAAAAGGCAAAATGTCCATTCAGCTCCAATAATGTCCATATTCAATAGCAAACTCATTCATACCTATATCCTGGAGTTTTCTGATTGTGTTAGGGTTTCAGTACTATTCCAATAAAGCATTTTAAGAATTTTGTAATAAAGATGACATCTGTATGAAAAATCTCAAACATGGCATAGCTTGTGCTACTCATGATGCTCAGCCAACCATTAAAAGTTGTTCAAATGTAAAAAAAAAAAAAAAAAAAAAAAAAAAAAAACTTATCACAAATGGCCAAAAGGGTGTAGGCAACATTCTGCACCCCAGATGTTTTGAACTACACTTCCCATTATGCTTTGCCAGCATTCTTACTGTAAGAGATGTAGTCTGCCTATTTGTTGTACAACTACAATTCCCATAGTGCTCTGCCCCCTCTAAGGCTGGCAGTACTGGGAGTTGTAGTCCCCACCTGGTGTGCAGGAATGTCACACTGGTTTACCTGTTTAGGAAGGCATTGCCGAAGGCGCTGAGTTTCCTGAATGGTTTCTTGGGATCCACGACCAGTGCGTTTCCCGGCAGGATCCCCTCCACCGGGCCGTGCATGACGGCGATGAAAGAGTCGGTGGTGGGCTCGGGCCCGATCCTCATGCCGGGGAAGTCCTGCTCCATGAGATGGCGGATGAAGGTGGTCTTGCCGGTGCTGTACTGACCGACCAGCAGCACCATGGGCTTGTTGTGGAAGTCGGCCTCTTCCAGGGCCGGGGAGTGGAACTCGTGGAAGCGGTAGGTCTCCTCCAGCGGGAGCAATTTCTGGGTGTACAGTTTGCGGAGACCCTCGGACACGGTGTGATAGAGCTCGGGGTCTTTCTTCCTCCGGGCATCGCTGCTCACCCAGCTGAACATGGCGGCGGTGGGTTACTCTGAGGGGGCCCGGGGACGTCACCAGTTCTAACGGGCTGCGGGGCTGGGGCACGCGGCGCTCGCTGTAACGGACCCGGCTCGAGCTCCCACTGGCTGGGCTGGGCGTGGCGCGCTGAGCTGGTTGGCAGTCCGGGAGCGCGCGCGGCGGGTGCACGCTGGCCCTCAGTCAGGTAGGGAGCGCGCGGACGGTACCTCAGCGGTCCTGTCTGTCTGTCTGTCTGTAGGGATGGGATGGACAGATAGCTCGGCGCCTTTACGTCATGTTCCGACTTTCTTGTGACGGTCCCAAAACGAGTCCTTTACTCTTATAGTAGTCACTCACTGATAGGACCCCGCTGTGCAGGGTCTGGGCTGTAGCTGCTGTGATTAGAGCTCTAGGAGGGTCTGGGCTGTGAGAGAGCTCTAGGAGGGTCTGGGCTGTAGTTGCTGTGATAGAGCTTTAGGGGGGTCTGGGTTGTAGTTGCTGTGATAGAGCTTTAGGGGGGTCTGGGTTGTAGTTGCTGTGATAGAGCTTTAGGGGGGTCTGGGTTGTAGTTGCTGTGATAGAGCTTTAGGGGGGTCTGGGCTGTAGTTGCTGTGATAGAGCTCTAGGGGGGTCTGGGCTGTAGTTGCTGTGATAGAGCTCTAGGGGGGTTTGGGCTGTAGTTGCTGTGATAGAGCTCTAGGAGGGTCTGGGTTGTAGTTGCTGTGATAGAGCTCTAGCAGGGTCTGGGTTGTAGCTGCTGTGATAGAGCTATAGGAGGGTCTGGGTTGTAGTTGCTTATAACTTATAACTTTTGGATGGGGGAGGAGGGGGACTGACTAAGGGATTTCCAAACTCTCACTTCCAAAATATGTACTAATGTGTAATGTTATGGGAGGGTGCTCTCCAGGGAGAGATACATAACAAGACATTCTCTTAAATTTAAGTCAGGGTAATTTCCCAAACCATTTTTTAACGTTATGCACTACTCTGGATTAAAGGGATTCTATGGTGTTAGCAATACAGATATGTATACCTAACACTATAGTGCTCTTTAGTTTCCTCTTAAAAAAACAATTTACTTACCTGATCTCCAACGGGGGACCTAATCCGCATGTGCAGCAAACGCCACAAATGCATTAAAGGACCACTCTAGGCACCCAGACCACTTCAGCTTAATGAAGTGGTCTGGGTGCCAGGTCCAGCTAGGGTTAACTAATTGTTTTATAAACATAGCAGTTTCAGAGAAACTGCTATGTTTATCAATTAGTTAAGCCTTCCCCCTAATTCTCTAGTGGCTGTCTCATTGACAGCCACTAGAGGCGCTTGCGTGATTCTCACTCTGAAAATCACAGTGAGAGCACACAAGCGTCCATAGGAAAGCATTATGAATGCTTTCCTATGTGACCGGCTGAATGCGCGCGCAGCTGTTGCCGCGCGTGCGCATTCAGCCGACGGGGAGGAACGGAGGCGGAGAGGAGGAAGAGAGCTCCCCGCCCAGCGCTGGAAAAAGGTAAGTTTTAACCCTTTTCCCCTTTCCACAGCCGGGCGGGAATGGGTCCCTGAGGGTGGGGGCACCCTCAGGGCACTCTAGTGCCAGGAAAACGAGTATGCTTTCCTGGCACTAGAGTGGTCCTTTAAGCCCTCCCCATAGGAAAGCATTGACTCTGCTTTCCTATGGGGATTTCACTGACTCTGGATGTCCTCATGCAGAGCATCCATCTGATAGACAGCCACTAGAAGCAATCTTAAACCTGATATGTAAATATTGCAGTTTCTCTAAGACGGCAATGTTTGGATTTAGGAGAAATCTGCAACCTTAAAGGGACAGTATAAGTATCCAGACCATTTCATCTCATTGAAGTGGTCTGTGTGCCATGTCCCTGTCTCCGTAGCCCTGAAACGTAAAATATTGTAGTTTTAGATAAGGGTTAAGACTGCCTCTAGTGTAGCCTGGCCCAGCACCAAGGAACATCAGAGCTGGAATCACACAATGTTTAAAGGGGTTTTAACCCTTTCGTGGGCAGGGGATACAGAAGGACACTTTAGTATGAGGAATACAAAGCTGTATTACTAACACTAAAGTGTTCCATCAATTATTTTCAAACTGACTAATATACATTTTACCTTATGCATAATATATATCATGTATAAGTCAAAATGTACAATAGTCAGTTTGAAAATAACTACATTTCCCTGCTTAGTGATTTAAAGAAAAAGTCAGCAATATTTTCAGGCTGATAATTTGGCCTAAATTGTGAAATTCACTTTTGAAGTTATTCACTAAAGTCCAAATTTTATTCAGATGTACAAAATTCAGTTAAACTGGACATTTTAAATTTATTTTGGATTTCCAATTCCATTGGTCATTTTAACAAAATCCTATAGAATATTGGGATCACATGTTCATCAAACATTAAATTTGAACTAAATTCATTTTAATTAATTTTAACCAGGTAGAAGGCAAATTCACAAAATAAATGTACCTGTATTTTGCAAGAAAACCTACCAAAATCCACTGTATTTGACCACTGGCAGCACAATGACAGCACTTGGTATAAGACTGTGGCATTTAGAGGACATGTGAAAAGCCTTGACAATATACGGCTCAGCGGAGGGGTTTTTACACCAAACACCAAACTGTTGTGAAATGAAACCTGAGCTAAAAAATGTATCCAAAAACTGCTGGTTTGAGCAAATTCCCCAACTCGACTATGGTTACAGCTTGGCTTTTTTTTTAGCTAAATTTTAAAGGCCAGTTTTCGATTAATTTTTATAACAATTCAGTGAATAAATTGTAGCAAAAGTGTAGAATCCTTGCTAAGCATTTAAAGCATAACACCCATAGTACTACAGTGGGACCTCGGTTTACGAATTTAATGCGTTCTCCGGGACGTTTCGTATTGCGAAAAATTCGTAAACCGAAACACGGTTTCCCATAGGAATGCATTGAAAACCAATTAATGCGTTCCGGAGGTGAGAAAAAAGTCAAATAAAGTATTTTATCTGTTCAAAACTCTTTATAAAGTGCACTTTAAAGGCATAAATACTGTACAGGGACATGATTAATCAAGCAATAACATTTCAAACATCCAACTTTATGTTTTAAAACATCACACATCAACACACAGTAAAAGGCATGCAAACAACTAAGCTCAGCTCCCTACCTTTCCACTTCTTGAGATGCACCAAAAAGGCTCCAAAACCTGCTGCAAATGGCTCCAAAAGGCTCCAAAACTTGCTGCAAAGTGCTCAAAAAGGCTCCACAATTTGCTGCAAATGGTTCCAAAAGGCTCCACAACTTGCTGCAAATGGCTCCAAAAGGCTCCACAACTTGCTGCAAATGGCTCCAAAAGGCTCCACAACTTGCTGCAAGTGGCTTCAAAAGGCTCCACAACTTGCTGAAAATGGCTCCAAAAGGCTCCACAAGGCTCCACAACTTGCTGCAAATGGCTCCAAAACCTCTCCAACACCTCCACACTACACACTCACGTGCTCCCCACACTTCAGTATGCAGGGGGCGGAGCTATAAACTGGGACACTTGTTTCGTATTGCGAAAAAAATACGTAAACCGAGGCATTTTTTTAAATGAATTTTTATACGTAAACCGAATTTTTCGTTTACCGAGGCATTCGTTAACCGAGGTTCCACTGTATTTACAGTAGAGTTTATGTATACTTATTGTGCTTAGTTTCATGTTTCCTCCAGTTTTGTGCAAATACTTTCCTGCCTTTTTGGTATCACGGTAAAATAATGTTTTTCTGCCAATTTTTATTCCTCGTTCTGTTTTTTGTTTTTTTTTTCTCCATTTTCACTACATTCACAAAATAAGAAAATATGGATATTTTTCCTTAGCAGTATTACTCAAGTTAAAAACTGCTTACCTGTTTCAGCAAATTCACTACACTGACTGTGGTGGAGAAATTTGTCTGAAAAAATAAGCACTTTTGGACCTCTTTTTTTTACACATTTACTGGAATATATTTGTGAACTGAAAAATAGAACCAAAATGGAAAAGGAAAAAAATTACAAAGGGGGGGCGGGGCCTGACTACCGAGCAAGCAGGACGCATGTTGAAGGAGCTCCTCGGCAAATACAGAGAAATTGGCCCAAAACTTGCTACCTGCTATACAGTACCGGCTGAACCCGATCTCTGAAAGCACGGGAAAGGCCGGGCACCAATTTCTACTACCCTGCTGAGAGCTTTATGGGCTCTGACAGTCATTGCGGCCTACAAACTACACTGGGGCGGAGGACGCGGCCGATCTCCCGCCTCGCCTACAAATCGACGACGGTCTGGGCCACTCTTCCCCCCCTATGGGCCGGTGGGGGTTATCCCGGCCCCCACGAAGCAACAGGACACAAGCAACTGTTTAAAAGCACCAAGCAACTGAAACCGCAAACCGGCATGCTGGCTGTAAAGATGGCCGCCACACGAAACCCAGATCCCTGGGCTCCCCACGAGGACAGCATATCAAGGGCATTTGATCGCTTTTGGGCGCAACTCTGGGAGAAACTCGCTGAACAGGCACAAGGACCTGCAACCACAGACTCAAAACAAAAGCTAGCGGCAACAAAAGCACCACAGCCTACACCACTCAGCGGCACCGAGAGGCTGATCATAATGAAAAGAAGGAGGAAGGCACGGAGGATACCCCGACTCAGTACGAGTCGTCCCACTATCAGAGCTCACTTGCCTGAAACCCAGTCCGTGCGGGTGAGACCGCCCTTGCACAGCTCTCGGCCTCGGATGACGAGCACTCCACGGAGACACCGGCTGCCGGCTCACACACACAGCAAGCCAGCCCAGACCACCCACAGCACTCACGCACGAGAGACACAACCGACTCATATGTGTCACCTACCAATAGACCCACATGCCAAACACCACCTTCCAGGGTCACTGCGCTTCCCGCCATCGGGAGTCGGCTGACCGGGGACTTACCTTGTACGGCGGAAGTCACACCAGGGCTGTCTGACCTACCGGACCCCCTGTGGACGCCACATGGTCTAAGGACAAGGTTCTATGTTTACCAGTTGCTCTCTCACTTAAAACAACTCTCTTTTATTTGCCACCCCACGCTTTGATGCGGAACCCACTTAACCTGATGGACTCCTGCAAAAAGCTTGCAGCCATGGACACACGCCATTATTTGCCTTTGCATTGACTATGCCTATGATTAGCCAAGCATACTGCCTAATGATAAAGTGTTGTACACGTAGCATGGCACATGCATCACTAAACTACACTAGTAAGCCTTAGAGCACAAACACCCACTTAAAGCAGCGCAGAGTGTCATAATAGTATAGGAGTGCATAGAATGTTTAGACTCACTGCCCATACTGCGCCCTGGGGTGCATTAACTAAGTAGCGCGTTGGTTTATAACTACACTTGTATATAATCACAAGCCTAGCAAGCTGTTTTTGTCCCCTAACAAAAACCAAGCATAACAAGCTTGTTGTAATAACTCCGATATACACTATCTCAACCAGCTACTGCTATTATGCAATCCGTGCCTATATACTATGACTAAGATAGCACAGCAGAACAGAATTGATAACTAATCGTTAGTATTTCATGGTATTTTAGTCCATCTCATATCATCAACCTGTTTAGTTAAGCTTGGTTAACAAAAATATATAAAAATGTGCGAATCCTCATGCCACTGTCAATCTGTATTGATCTATTGAAATACGCTGTTGTGTCGACCGTTAATATACTGTAATCATCTGCACATCAAAAATAAAGAATTTTAAAAAATTACAAAGGAGGTGCAGTAATAAATAATTTGACTCAAATAGGAAAAGCTGCAGAAAACCAGCATACAATTGAGCAGGACACTTATTGCACAAAAACTCCAATGTTCCTGAGCTTGTTCATTATTAATAACTATAGTGGTAGAGCCAGGAGCAGAGGTCCCTGCTAGAGCACCTGTATGGAGAAAACCACATTCTCTCCCGTAGATACTAATACATAAGGGATTAAAATGAACCTGTTATCCACAAATCATAGCAATCAAGTTCAGATGCAATTTATAAATTGTAAAAATGTATAGATTTAATTCTATCCTTCGCTCAACTTTGTTTCCAAGCACACAACATGGCTCCCTGGATTAAACTCGGGGCATTAAGCCCATCCCAGAGGTCTTCAAAAGCACCCTGTGCGTTTCCTACTCTTTCAGTCACCAGATGGACACATTTCATATACCGGGCTGACGGGGCAAGTTTGCCCATTTTCAGACTTGTACCTTTGGGTTTCAGCAGTGACGCAGGTTTCATCGCTGTCATTGGACCTACACCTCACTATGTTTGGAGGTATGGATATATTCTATTAGTGACACCCCCTTTTTTTATTTTTTGTACCACCTTTTGGAGCTGAACACTCTGATACATGTCCCTTATTATCTAACACAGTGGTTGTGTTTGAGGCAGACATTTTATACGGTGTGTTTTGAGATATGTATGTAATGCACAACCATAGACTTCATTATTTAGTTAAATCAGTAGGGAGTTTCTATCCCTTTTAATTCCACTGCACAGTTAACCACAATGACAGATTTTCAGGACGGGGCCTGGGCTGCACTATGCTGATGGCAAGCCCCTAAATTGCAAAACTATGCAGTCAGTGGTTGTTCATTGTTTGTTTTTGTTTTATTTTCCTTTTGGATAATTACATGTACATTGGCACAAAACACTATTTTAAAACTGCACGTCGAAGACAAGTGAGCATGCAGTGATGTGGGTTTGGAATCTTTGGGGGGTAAAAAAGATCTATGCCGGTTTGTTTGCATAGTCAGCATGTTAGCATGCAATGCTGTTTTGAGTAAATAGGGAAATATACATAAACTAATGTGTGACTCACCCAGTTGTTCCTGACTTTTAACTAGCTCTATACAATGCTACTCATTTACCATGAGATATTATCTATACAAATACTCATTAACAATGGTTACAGCTGTTTTTTTTTTGGCTGAAGATAGATAATAGCAGATGCTTACAGTGATGTAGGACTTATGGCAGGTTTGACATTTTTTTAGAAGGTTATTGCACATTTGTGAAGTGCTGTAGGAGAAGGGTACTTGTTGATTATACTCTCCCCAGCTAGCGTGAGGATTCCTGCAGCAATACATTGGTTGCAGCTGCTCCATTCCTGTCTCACATTCCTGTCTGGCTGGTGGTGGTATAATAAAAGGAACAAAAAGGGGCGGAGTTTGAGGACCCCTGCTCTATAGCATACCCTTTATTTTGGCACTAAAAGGGTTACAGTCAAATATACTCGCCTTTATTCCAGAGCTTAGAGAGTCTCTTTATTGCACCTCTGCTCCTCCTCTTGTCATCATTAATGATGGCTTATGTCCAATTAGATGCTTCAGATCGCCCCTATGCCTATCTGCAGTTGCCTGGTGGTGCAGAGACTAACTCTTTGGCTGAGAAAGATTAGTTGACACGCTCAGCCAATGATATGCTCCTAAACTGCTGGGTTTAGCTCAGGAAAGCTAAGGAAAGCTTTTAGTTGGAGATTCTGACTCAATATAATCTGTAGGAAAACAGGAATGGGGACCTGGCAGATCCCAGGTAAAGAGTTTAATCAATGGAAAACGGTTCATTTAATTACATTGGAAGGTGCACAATAACTACTACAGTACGCTGTATTGTTTTTGTTACTTGGAGTGTTTTTGTAATCCATTTTTTCTCTCTTCTTTCTCCTTGTTTTTATTTTTCTGAAATTCATCTTAATGTTTTATTTATTTACAATTTAAAAAAAAAAGTAAGGACTACTTTTTCTTATGCGGAGCATGATTTCTAACAATTAACACTCCTCCCCCCTAACCTGATAAGCGCTTCTTCTCAATTAAATTGTTAATGCACAAGAATGTCTGGAAGCTTACCTTCAGGGGTTAAACTGTTTTCCAGTGGTTTAAACCCCAAAGTTGTTTTCCCTGCATGACAACTCTGCCTCCTCTCTTCCTCCCACATTAGTGATCAGGCGCTGGAGAACTCTCCTCCCTCTGCCGACGTCAGCGCCAAATGCGCATGCGCGGCAAGAGCATTTCTCAATGCTTTCCTATGGACGTCAGCGTCTTCTCACTGTGATTTTCACAATGAGAAGCGCATCTAGCGGCTGTCAGTGAGACAGCCACTAGAGGCTGGAAACTGCTATGTTTACAGCTGCAGGGTTAACACTAGATGGACCTGGCACCCAGACCACTTCATTGAGCTGAAGTGGTCTGGGTGCCTATAGTGGTCCTTTAATTGATCTTTGGTTTGTCCCTTTAATTGTTTAGGGTGAGCTTAGGTTTTATGAATTGAACCTTTGATGTCATTTATAAAGTTCACTACGAATAAAATCTATTTATATATAAAAAAAAAAGTAAAGATGCTTAGTCATATTGGATAGAGCAAGGCTAAACCTTACTTTTACTTTCTCAATACACTATATGACATTCTCAGCTGCTGTCTCATGGCAAACCACTGCAGACTCATAATGAAGTTAGAACTTGTGTTCCTTCCTGTTGACTCACTTTGCTGGTTATTATGGAGAAACAGGATATTGGGTGTGTAAGTGACAACGTATAGCCATAATTTATGAGTGAATTTAAAGTGTACATGTCCTGGTACACCGAACTTATGTTAATTTTAAAGAGCATAAAATTACATCTATACAGAATTCACAGCAGATGTGTAAATTTTTTAGATATTCTTAATTAAATACAGGAGTTAAGTATGTTAATGTAACGAACGCTGGTATAACAGTTACCCATTCGTCTATTTTCTTTCTGAACTGCCAGAGCATGAGTGATTATAGCTCGCAGTTTGGGTGTTGAGGTGAACGATTCTCCATACGATATAACAGCCTCCCAAGTAGATTCTCCCAGTAAAGCAGACAGGTACCCAAACATCAGCCGAAACTAGATGGAGGGTGTAAGAGGGAATTAATGTTAATAGTGCCACACTGGCTTTTATGCAAGTCCCCATGCAAGGGGACCTCCCACGTGGACCTTGTGGGGACAGGGACACAAAGTGTACAGCCAATAATAATACAGTGACAAACTGTGACACTCCGAGTACAAACATATAATCCTCTCCTCTCTGCCTGGAGATAATTGGGTCAGATAAAGTAATAATTTAATTATCTCCAGGCAGAAAAACTTCAATTTCCCCAAAACTTGGAATGTACCCTAAGACACATAAAATCCCCACAAATGTCACATCCCCTGATAGCCCTGATCTGGGTGACCAACACATCCAAAAATCACCCAGATCAGTTCAGGGGTTTTCAAATTCTGTGGATGTCTTAGTTGACTGGCCGCACACGAGGCTCCTGCCCAAAACATTTCCATACGTTTAGGCTGTGTGGCTGTCTATTTCGACAAGTCTAAAAAAACAAATAAATGCACAAACTGCTCCCCCTGGCTCATAGTAGCGATTGTTCCCCTGGTTCGTGGGATCAAAACTACCGAACAGCGCTCTCCTAGCTGTTCGGGAAAAGGAAGCAGGTGTTCGTACAGTTTAACCAGTGTGTGGGAAGTCGAGTGTCCGATTTAGTTCCAGACACTCGACGACCAAGTCCCGCTGCCTCCTTTCGTGCAAACAAGATGGCCACACAGGGAGAGCACTTCATCGACTGTTTTCTTTGAAGTTAATGAGCCAGGAGGGTGGTCGGTGTTCGGTAGTTACAGCTACCGAATGGAGTGAAGTAAAATAAACGAAATAACTCTGGGATTTCTTCACAGTTAATAACAGTGAATATTCACCCAAAAAGCATGTCTCTCACTCGGATGGGGGAACAAAGGTACAGAGTGAATTACGTCACTCTGTTCTGATGCTGAAGTTCAGGCAATTTGGCCAACAAGTTGGCGTCAAAGGGGGGCTGAGCCTTATTTGGGGAAGTGTGTTTTTCAGGAGAATGTAGCCGTCAAGATGTTTTTCAGGAGAAGACAAGTAGCCGTCAAGATGAGCCGAATATACCTATATACCTAGGGAAACATGTATATATACACATATGTAACCACATCTGTATCTGTCCACTAAATGGCACTTCCATAACCCAGTGTTGTATGTGCACTGGGTTACGGAAGCATTGTGTGCAGTGAGGGATTTCTAGTTTAAAATGGCAATCAACACCCCGATTTTGGAGCCTTCCCCAGATCCATGCAGCCACATTTTAATAGTGTTGATAAGCTCTTTTGCTTGCTGGAAAGACAAACAGACAGCAGCATTGCTATTTTTTTTTTTTAATTCTTTATTTTTTCAGTGCATAAAAGTGGTACATGTAGTACTGAGGTGCCCCGAAAGCAATCCTCAGGCAATTCCTCGCTTAACATGCGGGGCATAGAAGTAACAGGCACAGTTTTATATTTTAGACCAGCTTGGTTAAGTAGGTTTACACTGATTGTATTATTAAAGGTAACATGCTAAGATTTAAAGAAGACAGGCTGTCAGCCTAGTGTTAAAATATGAGAGTCATGCGAGGCAAAGTTTCAAGACTTTAGATACAGGCTATCCATAACTAGGAGAACTCACTGAGTGTTATTGCTGTCAGATTATCTGGAATGAACATTCACATTGTGCATAGTATCATGCAAAGAGTTAAGTTAGGCAGTATATAGCTTGTACAACTACAAGTGATTCTCCTAAGCTAGGCAGCCAGCTTTTGTATAATACAAGAAAGTCATATATGCCTTATGTCGTGTTGGTCTTGAGGCTGTGGTGTTCCACGGGTTCCAGGGCCTGATGTATATGGTGCCGGTTCCCACGTCTGGCAGAGGCTTGCGTTCTGTTGATACCGTGTGGGTGGTCGTGCCAGAAGCATGTTGTTTGTATATCTACCCGTTGTTGCTTCTTGACGGATATGGCTAAGCCTGTGTGGTTGCCAGACATGCTCTCCCAAATGCGGAGCCGAGTGGTGGCAGGTAAGTCCCAGAGTGTCATAAGTAGCTCAGTACATCTGAAGCTGTTCAAAGGGGGCTGCTAGTTTATCCTGGATGGACTCCAGGGATGTTACCTGGGTCTGTGGCACGGGCACCCTGTTGTGGTCGTCTTGCCCCGCCATTACGCACGTGTCTGCATGTTGTCGGCCATTTTAATACTGCACTTCACTGCTGGGCTGGTGCTTGGGCCTTGCAGTTTGTGCAGCTGTCGCCCGTGGGGACTGGGCTAACCCCCCCAGTCCAAGGGGGGAATAGGACCGGGTCCGCCGTAGTTTAAGGTGCCTCTCGAGTGACGTTAGGCAGGATAGTGAGGCAGCGGCCGTCTGCCCCACTCACCGCCGGATAGGGTCCCGCCTGAGTTAGCGGTAATCTCTCCCCCGAGGGACTAAAACTCCCCGAGCAACTTGGCGGTCGCGGCTGTGGGTCTTAGAATTAGTATGCAGCTGGCTTGCAAGCTTAATATGCCGAGAATTGCAGGAGCCGTTCTTTTCTGCGACCGTCCATCTTGGCGGTCCGGCCCCGCCCTCCCCCCAGCATTGCTATTTTGATAACTCAAATACTAGTAATAATAATCTTAGCATAAACTATTAACCTTTTATTGTGCATCAAAATATGGCATTTTGTCACATGGAATCCTCTGCTTATTTAGCTATGAGAGGTCCTTTCAGTCATGTAGTCTTTATTTAAATGTGTGATTTGGAATAGGATCTTTAAAGAACAGATTGTTATGATACAATAGAGACCATTATTGACCCTTAAGTGAATAAAACAAGGTCTATAATCTTTGAAACGCGTTTCGACTATCTTATTGGCTTCCTCCGTTGACTGAGGAAGCCAAAAATATAGGTGAAACATGTTTTATTGGATTTTATTTGTTCATTGTTAAATACATTTGTGCTAGTTTACCAAGACGATTCCGGGAGTTTGTTATTCCAGATTTGTAAAGGGTAGGTGTTGCCTGATTAGTAGACGCCTAAACGTGGCTAAAGCCAGAGATGTTTCTGGAACCTAGTAATGCCCCTAACAAAAGAAGAGTAACAACTAATGTAAAAATATTAATTTTTAGTATATGGTTCCTATTTATCCTACGACTGACATCTTGTATGGTATTCCAGTTCATAAGGCTGAAAACGGCACTCGGGACAACCAATTTTTAGCATAAAACCAGAAGCTCTCATTTGCTAAACATGCCAATAATGCCTAAAGTGATCGTAATATGAAAAGTTTAAAGAGCTAAGAAAGGAAAAACCAAAAACACTACCGAAAAGTGTCTCCTTATTATATATGGTGTGAGAGTTGTAATAGTTATTGTCACAGAAAAATAATATAATCGGAAATAATAGATAAAAAAATGCTAATAAAAACTTAACTTGGAGGCGGAGTCAAGCTACTGACAAGGAAAGTCGCATGGCCGAGGAGCTCCCGACTAAAACCGCGTAAATCTGCCGATATTGGTGACCACCTCGGCTCAACGGACCCCCAAGGTGCCCTTAACACACCTGACAACAATGGGCAGAAAAACGAAGAAGCCTAAGCCCGATAAGCCCCGTCAGGGTATGAACATCGGGGACATGTGGAGGCAGGCCCACGAGGCCGCGAGCACGACAATGGAGTCCCTGCACGGAGGATGCACAGACTTCTCAAATGAGTCCTCCGACGAAGGAGAAGGGAGCCTCATCCCGACAGGCTTACCACCACTGCCTGAGAGATCTCGACCACCTGCTTCAACCCACACGCCAGTAACCATGGAGGCTATCACGGCACTCATGGCCTCCCACCACGAGAAAATTTCGACGGAGGTGGCAACAATCAGGAAAGACCTGCAAGGCCTGTGCACCCGGCTAGGTACGGTGGAAAACACCGCCAGAGACCACACAAGCCAACTTGCGGAACTGCAAGCGGCGGTCTGCGACCTGAAAAAGCAAGCGACACTTCATGCACAACAATTGGCCACCCAAGAAGATAGGAGACGCCAAAATAACCTGAAGCTAAGAGGGGTCGCGGACTCCACACCAGAGGCGGAGCTCCCTCACTTTACCAGGCGACTGCTAACCGCGCTCCTGACTCCAAAAGTGGCAAAAACGATCACGCTGGACGGAATTTTTCGCATCCCAAAGCCGACTACAGCACCACCAACGGCCACGGGGGATGTCATCCTCCGCTTTCAAACAGCAAGGGACAAAAGGGCAGTACTAGACGCCATCAAGGGCCTGCCAACATATACCTTTGAAGAAATGTCCCTTTCTTTTTATGCGGACTTATCAAGTAGCACACTATCTTGGAGAAGGTCCCTCCGTCAGGTCACCTCCCTTCCAAGGCACCGCTCCGATACCGCTGGGGACCCGGACGGACTCTGTGCATAGAGAGCGCAAGTGGCCCTGTGCTGGCCCGGAACCTACAAGATGCCGCAGGGGCCTTGGAGAAGCTAAACATCCCTGGAAGCTACATCAGCGCAGAGGGGCCCCACAAGCTGCAGCCTTGGGACACACTCGGTCAGCACACCGGAATTTGTGCCACGGCAAAGACCAGCGGAACCCTATGCGGTAGCTACCACCTGAACCGGGACTCTGAGCCTACAGACAGTTACCACACTGATTTTTCAGTCTGTGTAAGGGCACTGCACTTATCACGGATACTGTTTTTTTTGTTTTTTTTTTACTTTGTGCATGTTTGACATATTTTTCTTTCTACTAATCTTATGACTATGACACACTAAAGTAACCTAAGCACACTTTCTACCGCCCACCATGCTTTGCCCATTTATGTACCATATGAATAACATATACTTCCCATATAGACATGGTGGGTTACTATAGTATAGCCAGACATCCCATCGGCTAATTATGTTCTATACTTGTTTTTACCAAAGCTAATCTATATGCATTAGTCTAATGCATGACTATTATCCACACTAGCACACGCAGTATAGCCACTTACCTATAGTCATGTCATGGGTACGGGATGGATGCTCCGAAGAGCTCACCACACTTGCCCAGAATCACCCTATCACTCACAGCGCTACCACTCATATAGCTGTGTCCGTAACTTCAACGAGCAGAGGTACATAACATAAACTACACTAGCTCGCAGGGTGATACTATGCCCTAACTCTTACATCGCCCATATTAAGCGTAATTTATATCCGGTTTCGCGACCATCACATGTTTCTTTTTAATGTTACCATGTTAATACTGTATACAAGCATGTCTAGACCAAGCTTTCATGTAATTTATTTTAACAAAATCGTAAGATGACCCGACCTTTTCCACTTCAAAATATAAAAAGTGTGCAGTTCTCTCATTTGCCATGTTTGATAATGTACGTTGATGTTATGCCTGGGACTGCTGTTATGGCACCACAGGCTTGCTGTTGAACCTTGCACAACAAAAATAAAGAATTAAAAAACAAAACAAAAAAAAAAAACTTTTATTGGTTAATTCTAAAAGCCATAGAATGTAAAAATACACAGTAAAGACCCAGGTATTCAGTCCCTGGTGAAAAAATATATCTATATATACACTGCTCAAAAAAATAAAGGGAACACTTAAACAACACAATGTAACTCCAAGTCAATCACACTTCTGTGAAATCAAACTGTCCACTTAGGAAGCAACACTGAGTGACAATCAATTTCACATGCTGTTGTGCAAATGGGATAGACAACAGGTGGAAATTATAGGTAATTAGCAAGACACCCCCAATAAAGGAGTGGTTCTGCAGGTGGTGACCACAGACCACTTCTCAGTTCCTATGCTTCCTGGCTGATGTTTTGGTCACTTTTGAATGCTGGCGGTGCTTTCACTCTAGTGGTAGCATGAGACGGAGTCTACAACCCACACAAGTGGCTCAGGTAGTGCAGCTCATCCAGGATGGCACATCAATGCGAGCTGTGGCAAGAAGGTTTGCTGTGTCTTTCAGCGTAGTGTCCAGAGCATGGAGGCGCTACCAGGAGACAGGCCAGTACATCAGGAGACGTGGAGGAGGTCGTAGGAGGGCAACAACCCAGCAGCAGGAACGCTACCTCCGCCTTTGTGCAAGAAGGAACAGGAGGAGCACTGCCAGAGCCCTGCAAAATGACCTCCAGCAGGCCACAAATGTGCATGTGTCTGCTCAAACAGTCAGAAACAGACTCCATGAGGGTGGTATGAGGGCCCGACGTCCACAGGTGGGGGTTGTGCTTACAGCCCAACACCGTGCAGGACATTTGGCATTTGCCAGAGAACACCAAGATTGGCAAATTCGCACACTGGCGCCCTGTGCTCTTCACAGATGAAAGCAGGTTCACACTGAGCACATGTGACAGACGTGACAGAGTCTGGAGACGCCGTGGAGAACGTTCTGCTGCCTGCAACATCCTCCAGCATGACCGGTTTGGCAGTGGATCAGTAATAGTGTGGGGTGGCATTTCTTTGGGGGGGCGCACAGCCCTCCATGTGCTTACTAGAGGTAGCCTGACTGCCATTATGTTCCGAGATGAGATCCTCAGACCCCTTGTGAGACCATATGCTGGTGCGGTTGGCCCTGGGTTCCTCCTAATGCAAGACAATGCTAGACCTCATGTGGCTGGAGTGTGTCAGCAGTTCCTGCAAGACGAAGGCATTGATGCTATGGACTGGCCCGCCCGTTCCCCAGACCTGAATCCAATTGAGCACATCTGGGACATCATGTCTCGCTCCATCCACCAATGTCACGTTGCACCACAGACTGTCCAGGAGTTGGCAGATGCTTTATTCCAGGTCTGGGAGGAGATCCCTCAGGAGACCATCCGCCACGTCATCAGGAGCATGCACAGGCGTTGTAGGGATGTCATACAGGCACGTGGAGGCCACACACACACTACTGAGCCTCTTTTTGACTTGTTTTAAGGACATTACATCAAAGTTGGATCAGCCTGTAGTGTGTTTTTCCACTTTAATTTTGAGTGTGACTCCAAATCCAGACCTCCATGGGTTGAAACATTTGATTTCAATTTTTTTATTTTTGTGTGATTTTGTTATCAACACATTCAACTATGTAAAGAACAAAGTATTCCAGAAGAATATTTGATTCATTCAGATCTAGGATGTGTTATTTTTGTGTTCCCTTTATTTTTTTGAGCAGTGTATATTATCTTGCTATAACAGCACTGAGCGTTCTTGTCTAGCTAACTGCCTGAAAGAAACAGAAGTATCAAAATTAAAGATAATATAATGAAAAAGTATCTATTTACAGTTACACAATGTAATGCAGAGCAGCTCGGGGGAGAGAGGTAATAGCCATCTCTATAAACTAGACTCTACTGCAGTAAGAGTCCAATCAAATCAAACTGCCTAATAAGGTTAAACTGCCTAATAAGGCAAATGGCTAAACACCCCCAAATAGAAGTATTAGAACGCAAAAAACATATATATGAAAAAAGTACTGTAAAACGGGAGGTCCCTCATGAGAGTTAATCAGTGATAGTCAGCATCTGTACCTAGATAAGACTTGTCAGTATGAATCTAACTTGCCTTCGAGGGCACCCCTTAAGTCAAAACTGCACTCAACCCCCCACTAAGTAGCAAGACTAAAATGAAAATGATTTAAAAGCAAAAATGGGCATGAAGCCCAATCTCAGGATAGCCGTTCAGAGACGGTGACTGATAGGATGACGGCAGCGAAAGATAGAACGCTAAGATATTGCCGGCTATGGCGTCCTGAGCCCCTGACACGCGCGTTTCGTTCAGGTACTCATCAGAAATGGTAGATAACCATTTCTGATAAGTACAGAAAGCTCTACATCTGTGACCACCAAAGATGACACCCAGTGGCGTACACACGAGCCATGGGGCCCCGGTGCGAAAATTGATCCGTGGGCCCCCCTCCGCGCTTACTCTGTGCGGGCCAGAACCTCAACACATGGTGGTGGGCACCTGGTCGCACGGCTGCGACCCCTGCGACCGCAGTATATACGCCAGTTGCAGATACACACACGCACACACACACACACACTTAAAGGACCACTACAGACACCCAGATCACATCAGCTCAATGAAGTGGTCTGGGTGCCAGGTCCCTCTAGTTTTAACCCTGCAGCTGAAAACATAGCAGTTTCAGAGAAACTGCTATGTTTTACTGAGGGTTAATCCAGCCTCTAGTGCCTGTCTCACTGACAGCCTCTAGAGGCGCTTCTGCGATTCTCACTGTGAAAATAACAGTGAGAAGATGCTGGACGTCCATAGGAAAGCATTGAGTAATGCTTTCCTATGGGCGGTTTGAATGCGTGCGCAGCTCTTGCTGCGCATTCGGAGCTGAGAGGCGGATCGGGGCGGAGGGATCCCCAGCGCCAAGGTAGTCCGGCGCTGGAGAAAGGTAAGTGCTGAAGGGGTTTTAAACACACACACACACACACTCTCTCACGAACAGACACATACACACTAGCTAACAGACACACACATTTACTGACAAAGACACACTTAGCGACATACAGACACACATACACACTCACTTACAAAACGTACAGACTCACTAACAGACACACACAAACTAACACACTCAGTAACAGACACACTCAGTAACACACTCACTGACACACACACACTCACTGACACACAAACTAACACACACACAAGACACTCACTAGCAGACACACACTCAATAACAGACACACACAAATTAACACACACACACAAAAACTTACACACTCACTAGCATACACACACACACAGTAACACACACACTGACACAAAAACTAACACTAACGCATACACGTTTTTTTTAAAATGTGATCCCCAAGCCTCCCTACCTTTAGGAGTGCTGAGGAGATTCCCTGGGGTCCAGTGGTGTTGCTGGGCGGCCGGTCCTGAGGGCGCGCAAGGGAGCACCGAGATCCTCCTGTTCAGCTCCACCGCACGCCGCTTACTGATGCCGGGGCCGTAATATGACGTGGATCCCATACCTTGATAAAGGTCTGAGTAGTAGTCCGCACTTGGGAGGTTAACTTGTCCATGAGGTAATTATCTAGGATTTTTTAAGGCCTAGGGTAAGGGGGGTGTCTCCAGAGAGGACCACTTCTGCGCCAGGGCCCTCCGGACAGCTAGATAGATCATTTTGAGTAGTTTTTGCTCATGTCTGTTAAGTCCCTCAGTAGGTCTAGAGCAGAGTAGGCAACCTTCGGCTCTCCAGATGTTTTGGACTACATCTCCCATAATGCTTTTACAGCCATATTGCTGGCAAAGCATCAAAGGAGATGTAGTCCACAACATCTGGAGAGCCGAAGGTTGCCTACCCCTGGTCTAGAGAGTAGGCACGCCCATGGCTCTAAGTCTAGTTTCCGTTGCATAATTTGTGATCCTATGTCTACCACCCTTCGCCAGAAGTCCGCTACCAGCAGGCATGACCACCACACATGTATTTAGGTTCCCCTGTCCCCGCACTGATGCCAACAGGCATCATTGGGGACCAGTTTCATTCAGTATTGCTTTGCTGGGGTTGTGTACCACCGAAACAACATTTTATAAGACTGCTCCTGGAGAGTTACACACATGGACACCTGCGTGCATGCTTCCCAGATCTCCTGCCAGTCTATCCCCTCCAGAGTCTCCCCTAGATTGGCTTCCTATCGCTCTATATAGTGCAGAGGACCCCACTCATTGGACGCAGAGCTAAGGTGTTCATTCAGAAGTGTAATGAGTTTGGTTTCTGATGTTTCAGTAAAACACGTGTTAGAAAAATGTCATCGGTTTCGTGGCTTCCTTCTCTATGTCTTTATGTTTTGCAAAATCGCATATTTGCATGTATCGAAAATTCTAGAGGGGTGTAATGTTGTTTAAATGTTCGTATGTGACCAGGGCCGGTGCTTCCTATAAGGCGAACTAGGCAGCTGCCTAGGGCGCCATATAGGAGGGGGCGCCCTGCGCCACCATCGCCGGCCCTTTAAATGCTGCAGCCGCCTAAACGCTCTATAGAGAGCGCTCAGGCGGCTGCCGCACTGCCTCTCTCCTCACCTCCCCTTCCTGTAGTGTGGCCGAGCTCCTCTCTGGTCCGCAACCCGGCCGGAGTGATAGGAAGTGCACACTTAGTGTACACTTCCTTTCAGTCCGGCCGGGTACAGGAAACAAAAGCTCCTGTACCGCGGACCGGAGAGGAGCTCGGCCACGCTACAGGGAAGGGGAGGAGAACAAACAGGGTGGGGGGGGATTAAGGAGAATACAGAGAGGGGGGATAAGGAGAATATGGGGGGGGGATAAGGAGAACACGGGGGAGAGTAAAGAGAACACGGGGGGGATTAAGGCGAACACAGGGGGGGAGTAAGGAGAACACAGGGAGAGGGGTGAGTAAGGAGTACAAATGAAGAGGGGGAGGAGTAAGGAGAACACAGGGAGGGGGGGTAAGGAGAACACAGGGCGGGGGAAGTAAGAACACGGGGGGGGGGGAGACCACTAAGGGGCAGGGGAGAGCTCTAAGGGACAGAAGGGAGAGCTCTTTCACACTATGTGCACACACACACACAATGCATCCCTATACATACACAGAAACACACAATGCGACCCTACACACACACTGCTTCTTTTACATACACACAGAAACACAATGCATCTCTTACACACACTCAATGCACCCCTTAGATACACACACTGCATCCCTTACATACACATAAACACACCTTGCATCCTTTATGCATACAAACACAGATTTACACAATGCATCCCTTACATACAACCAGAAACACACAATATATCCCTTATACACAAACACACACTGCTTTCTATCCCTTACACAAAAACAAACTGCATCACCTACACAAACTGGTATCTCTATGCACTACATTCCATAAGCACACACATTAGATCCTCTACAACAACACGTAACACATCCCCATACACACACTCCACTCCCTGTGAGAGAACTCATGGGTGGAACATGTAGGCGGACTTTTGGGTGGGCCTTATGGGCATACTCACCGTCAGGCCCTGGGGGGCCAGAACTTGAGCTGTGTAAGGAGCCCAACAAAAAGGAGCTGCTTCCCGTTCTCCCAGAACATTGATTTTTGTGACCACAGTTACAAACAGCCTCCAGAGATCCTGTTCTACACCAGACCAGTGGAGCCAAACTGCAGCTAGAGCCCATCATCATCCTCATCTGGTTGTAAGTAGGCAATCTAGTATATTATACGTGGCACTAATCTCTAATTTACCTCACATTAAAGGGACACTATAGTCCCCAGAACCACTGCAGTTTAATTAAGTGTTTCTGGTGTCTATAGCCTGTCCCTGCACACACACTGTGTGCAGCACTGGCGTTTGTTCATATGGCAGATCATATTGGTGGGGAATTGGGATGTCACATGCGGGGGGGGGGGGGGGGGGGAGGGGAGCAAATCTTTCTTTGCCTAGGGCGGCAAAAATCCTTGCACTGGCCCTGTATGTGACCACTTCATTATTGACATATAGGTGCTTGTTTCTTTGGAGTCCAGTGGCTTCCAACCCCTTATAGTCCCTAGCCCTCATGCCCGGTGGGTATGCTCTGTTTCGAAGTACTGGTGTCAGCGGTGAGGGGGTTCCTCTTTTGTTTTTAATTCTCTTCATTACAGCATAATGGACTTTCTGCTGATGTTCCTGTTTTAGAATGAAACACAGTCACACAGCTAACATATGCTTCTGCTTCTGCTTAGTAACAAATGGATCTCCGTGAACTGTAGTGGAGGTGGGGAACAGCACCTAGTAATCTCTAAACTATTCAAAAATGGCTTGACTCCTATGGAGGCGGGCACAAGGGTACTCCTGGCACCATAATCACTATAGAGAGCAGTAGTGATTACGGTGTTTTGAATTTTCATTTAACAAATATGTATTTGTGAGGTGGGAAATGTAAACCTAGAAGGCCACACCTCTTTATCCTGCATGCCATCATGGCTACTGGTAAGTCATTGTTAAAAGCGCTATCGTTCGTGTCTGGCAGTCAGCATAGAGAAAGCATTCAGAAAGGTTGAGAAATTAAACAATTTTTGATTTCTCCTCTTGGTTGCCCTGGTCTGAACTGGATTATGTTTTTTTTTTTCTAAATCTTTTAATACAACTTTTAAAGTAAACAGAGCTAATGAAATAAAGTAATCCTAAATTACAGATAATTTTCTGTGTTTTATTCCTTGACCTTTCTATTTAACATATTGTAATTAAATGTGTTTATGTAATTTTTTTACCGAGGTGTATTTGAGACGAACAGCAGGACTAATGCGTAACCAAAATTCATGTAATACAGTATGACATTCCCATTTAAACAAGCAATATTAATACCCCATTTCAAGTTAAAGATAATAATAAAAGATGCTTCTCAGCAAGAAAATAAAAAGATTAATAACTAGCAGTCGGCATTCCTGAGGTGAGAGGAAAACCACCAAAGGGGCATGTGAAAATATGATCCTAAGTACAAACAAACAAGCTTGCAAGGTCAAATATAAAAGTCCTCCAAAAGAAAGCTTGGTTCAGGTTAGAACACATTCAGGTCTAGTCGATTCCTAGGCTAGAAGAATGCATCCACCAATGCGACTCCAATTACAGCAGTAACTCAAGAGACAATCACCTCCCGCCATGACACTTCCCTCTATAGCCGAAAAAGGAACAATGTCCCTGGCAGACTCTGTCACTAGGAGGTTACAGGAGTCCTCCAGACTCCCGCAGTTGTTGCCCAGAAGTAGGCCGCAGATATCTCTGGTACCGGGTGGATACCTTCCCATGGCTATGACCCATTAGCACGTCTGTTGTATACTCTGGTGGACTCTGACGTACAATGAGACTCCTTAGCAGGTTTCCAGAACTTTGCAAAGATCGCATCCAGTGCAGCCATAGTGGTATGCAGCTGAACTCTGAGGGACTCATGGCATCCACCGTATTAGATTAGGCTTTGTACTGCACAGCTTCCTCTACAGTCAGGACACTAGGACACTGAGGCCTCCCTGATGGTGACGAGGATAACCCTCTCCGGTCATGAGGGTAGGGGGGGACAAGCAAATAGCCACCAAATCTCAGGCAGCAACTGACCGGGAGTTTCACTACCTCTCCAATCCATGGCCGCATGAGGGTGCAATAGAAATTTGGAACTCTGTGGTCAAGAATCGCTCCAGAGTCAGATCAGTGATTAGAACCCCTTACCTTATTAAACGAGTAATAGCTATAGAGAGTACAATTTTTAGGATTTATTTCCTCCAAATAGAAATTGTTCTCACTAAATCTGCAGCCCTAAAAAGGTGCGCTTGGACCTATGTAAGAAACAAATCAAGGCGGAGCTTGCCTGCCGAGCGAAGCAGACGTGCCTGCTAAGAGCTCCTGAGCCTGAGGCCAAGATTTGGGTGTTAACGCCCGACCACCCAAGCGTACCGGCTGTGGACAGCGATAACCCTAACCAGGGGGTGATGCTGCATCGGGGGATACCCGTTATGAGACCCTCCGTGGCTGAATCGACCACATCGCAGACTGCGGCCTACACGGGTGGGAGCCGAGGAGAGGCGGCCGCTCTCCCGGTTCTCTGGCTGAAGAGGGAGCACTCTCGTATTGCCCCCCCCCCCCCCGGACCGGTGGGGGATATCCCGGTCCCTACCGAGCTGGACGACAGCAGCCCTGGACAAGGCAGAGGTAGCGGTGACACCCTCGTGCAGAACACAAGCGGCGACACCCAAGATGGCGGACACGCCTGACTCCGCAACACGAGACCAAGCAGACCGCTCTGACTATGCGGCACACTTAGATGCCATCTTTCAAACATTCTGGCACAAGCTAGAACTGCATATGAGACAGAACACTGCAGCAAGATATGGTGCCCGGTCTTCACAGCACCCAAGCGGCGGCAGCAAAGGACCCTCCCATCCATTCTACTCACCTAGAAAGTCCAAGCGAGCCAAAATAAAATGGCGCAGGAGAAGACTCCCTCTCATGCCGGCAGGGAAAAGCAAATGGCGGCGCCCGAAAACGACAATCACCCGGCGCGAAACACAGCCAGCCTCACCTGAGCAACCAACCTTAGTGCAATCCGCTGCCAGAACCGGTAGGAGCCGGCGTCCCAACACCAGAGAGACTCATACCGCACGGGCAGGGGATCCAGTGGAGACAGCGACCTATCACTGCCTGAGCAGGCGGACATGGAGGTCCACGAGGCTCCTAGACCCGACAGCCGAGATGGGTGAGCCCCTGAGTGGAAAACACGGCACAGAAGACATTCTCGAGGGCATAGGATAAAGGGGTCACTCTGGGACATGAGGCACGAAATATGGGAAGCGCAGCCTCTCGCAGTGGCATATAATGGTTCCCGCTTTAAGAACTTACCGACACACTTTTCCACAGCTGACTGCCGTATTTTACCTACCTAGCCCATCCAAACCTCTGCAGGACTTCCTAACATGTGAAACTCGGATACCGGCAAGCTTCTATTCATATGTTGTGTATACCTAGCCAGATAATACTAGTGTGTTAGCTATTCTATCTTACTTTAATTATAGCCTGTCTTAAGCTAAGCCTGTTCCTTACTTTTGCTAGTAATCAGTTTGAACACAACTCTGTGTCCAGCGTTAACAATCTAAAAAAAAAATGTGCAAAGTTTTTACACTGAAAATCTTATAGAGTTTTATTACCATGCACTCCTATATTGCCTACTTTATTCGTTTATATTTTTAGTTAATCTACTAGCTAACCGAACTACTGTTTAAACTCTAAAGCAATGTTTAAATATTACAGCGATGACATTCACTATAACTATTAACCCTAAACTACTGTTACCAAGCGACGAGTAACTCATAGTGACAATCGTAATTAACCAGCTTGTACCTAACCTGTTTTATTACCAAAAAATCTGTGCATTTCATCTAATGCTGCATGACTGTTAACAATTCTGTGCGCTCAAACTGTCTGATTATGCTGTTGTGGCATTATTGGCATGCTTATGTTATTCCTGCACAGCAAAAATAAAGAATTTAAAAAAAAAAAAAAAAAGAAACAAATCAAATAATCGAAAAGGACAGCTATTGGGCATACTGTCCTAAATAGCTATTGGGGCTGAAGATATATAAAGTAAGAAAGGGTGGAGAAAAAACTTTTATTAGAAATTAATAACAACAAAAATAAAAAATGAAGAAATATGGGAATATCTGCATAGTCGTAAAACGATAACGTGCAAACTAAAAATATAAGTGCTAGGTAAACGAGGCAGTGGATTATAGAAGAAGAATTTTAAAAAAAGGAAGCTCCTTAATATAAGTCTTGGGGATATTGTGGTGGAATCTCGGTAAAAAAATAAATTTAGTAGGCCGAGATTGCCACGTGGTATGTGTACGTGCATATACTGATGTATCGGTCGGTTGGTTGCACGTGGCAAAGATACAATCAGTAGTGTACGGAGCATGTGCAAGAATACAGGATATAGTATTCCCCTCCTCTATTGTGCTGGACAAGCCATGTGGTCAAACAGGAAGTTAGTCTTTGTTCTATTGATTGGTTAAGAGTATGTGTGGGTGGAGCTTATTATGGGTGGAGTTATATGCCTATATAAGGGACCTACACTGTATGTTCGGGGCTCAGATCTTGTTGTATTTTGGTGACATTAGTCCCTCTGAGTCCAGGTCGGTGAATCGAATAAAGATCTCTTCCTTCCTGAAGAAACCTGTGTCCATCTCTCTGTGCTCGGCTTCCGTCAGTTTCTCCGTTATCAATATAGCAAGTTATACTGAAAGGCTATAAATGGAAAGCCCAGGGAAATTTTGATTTAACCCTCCTGACCACACAAAAGACTAAAGTGGGGTGGGGGAGGGGGCAGAGAACAACGGGTAAAGGTTTAGCGAAATAATCCCCGCGACTACTTTGGTACACCATAGAACAGAGGGTGTCCCTACATCCAGTAAAGAGGCAGATAGAAGGTCCCTAATGACATTCAGGGAGAACTTTATTAGAAAATTAATTTCTTCCAACATGCAACCAGCGAGCTCAGCAGTCAGGCTGCGCTCCCTACATGTATTTATGACAATAATTACATTTGTAATATTTTTCTTATATAATTTTTGATTGAATTGCTAGCGTACCCCTCTATATTTTCTATTACTGAATGTATTGAAGGTTGTGCAAAATTTAATAAAATAATCATAAACCTTTTTTCCATCATGAAATATTAGTGATATATAATGTAGATAAAAATATTTTCCATTTTTTTCTGTGTATATTCCTTTTCTGTAATTTTAAAGGGACACTCTAGGCACCCAGACCACTTCTGCTCATTGGAGTGGTCTGGGTGCCAACTCCCACTACTCTTAACCCTGCAAGTGTAATTATTGCAGTTTCTTATAAACTGCAATAATTACCATGCAGGGTTAACTCCACCTCTAGTGGTTGTCTATTAGACAGCCACTAGAGGGAACTTCCTGGTTTCTAGCACAGGAAACCTGTGCTAGAGCGTCGCTGGACGTCCTCACGCTGTGTGAGGACCTCCAGCGTCGCTCAAAACCCCATAGGAAAGCATTGAAATGATTTTTCAATGCTTTCCTATGGGGAGACGTAATGCGCATGCGCGGCATTGCTGCGCATGTGCATTAGGTCCCCTCGGCCGGTGGGCGAGATCAGTCTCGCCCACCGGCCGACGCAATGGATAGGAGGAGCGTCGTGGAGGCGGAGACAGCGACAAGGGACATCGCCGCTGCCTCAGGTAAGTGACTGAAGGGGTTTTTACCCCTTCAGTAACCGGGGATTGGGGGGTGGGAGGGAGAGGGACCCTCCAGTGCCAGGAAAACTGATTGTTTTCCTGGCACTGGAGATTCCCTTTAAGTTATTTATATTTTTTTGGAATTGTGTGTTTTATATAACTAATAAACAGGTTTGTTTGGTTTATTCCTTAATGTTTCCCTACAACTCTCAAGGGAATTTTCCGATTCTGTGAAACCTTGATTTGTGTACTTGATTGTGTACTTGATGGGAAAAGTGTGTAAATTGAAGAAGTTTCAACTAATAGGGACATTCCATCCTTTTGTTTTGTTTGAGAGACTGTGTTTTATGTTTCATTCAGTGATATCTATGATTTAAATAGGTTATTTCACAACAATATTGTGTTTTGTAAAAAAATATATTACATCTGGCTAGTGATCAGCAAAAAATATTTCAGAACAAAGGAGAACAGACCATGAAAAACACTTCCCTATTTTCTGGATTGTTATGTATCTATCCTAAAGTGACACCTCAGACCCTTAAGGCACTTTAACTTGCTAAAAAGCTTTATGTGTTAAGTGTGTGTTTTTTTTTTTTTTCATTTTGCGGAAAGTGCAGATTTCAATAGAAATTTACACTTTTATAAATTATATTGGTTACACCCCCTTGGCTTCCAAGCAGACAACAGCTCCTGTTACTTCCTGGTTTGGTTAGCTTAGCTACTCAGAGCACCTGCCTTGCACAGCCTTCTCATTGAGCTGCTTTGGAAAGTCTGTGATTGGACAGCCACAGAAAGTCTGGGCGGGGCTAAAAGAAGAGGGTTTGCAAAGGCAGCAGACAAGAAATCTGCAGGTTTTGCAAGCTTTTTTATACCAGCAATGTAAAAATGCATTATTAAATGCATGCAAGTTTTCATTTGGGGTTTATCTACTAAACCGCAATTTTTATTTATTTTGTATTTGTGCAGTAGAGTGTCCTTTTTACTGGCAAGGCCTGAGTAAGTTTTAGCCCAGCCAATGGAAACAGTTAGCCCAATTTAAAGGGGCACTCAAAGCAACACTACATACAGCTCAGTGTTGCTAATGGTCTCGGACTGCCTTCCCACAGATTTTTATTAAACCATTTAGGAGAAATGGGCCTCTCTCTGGCATTCAGAGACGGCCTCTTCCTCAGTTGCCTTGATAAAATGGAATTTCCATTTCCACGTTATCTGTTTCAATCTGGATAAAAATACCCAGCAATTAAACCAGACTTTGCTAAATTTTAGAATAATGAACATATTTTCTAGTTTAAACAACTGGAGGAAAAGTGCATCGGTACAAACATGGTAGGATATTTAAAGATAGAGAGAGACTTTACCTTCACAGCATATTCTTAGAGGTTCACAGATTGTGTGAATAAGGTTTGCACACTCTTTATTTATAGAGTATTGTGGAATACAAAAAGCGGAGAAAGCTGCACAATGAAGTGGTGGACACTTGTAGTTTTTCACTTCCCCCTTATGTTCATATAATGAAACAAGTGTTTTAGAAGGCTCAAGGTTAAACCACTTGATTCTGGTCATATACTGAAGTAAAGTGCTTAGGAGTTGGCCTAGGAAAGAGATGGGACAACGGGTCTAATGTAAATTGTTGAAAGATAAGCAGGTATTACAGAGAGAAGAGGCATGGCCTGTAAAAGGCAGTAACTTAAAGGGACACTGTAGTCACCGGAACAACTACAGCTTATTGAATTTGTTCTGGTGAATATAATTATTCCCTTCAGGCTTTTTGCAGTAAACACAGTCTTTTCAGAGAAAATGCAGTGTTTACATTACAGCCTAGTGATAACTCCACTGGCCATTCCTCAGATAGCTGTTAGATATCCTTCCTGGGTCATGGCTGCCTAAAATGCATACAAACATTCAGTGTCTCCACCCTCTGCATGCAGACACTGAACTCTACTCATAGAGATGCATTGATTCAATTAATCTCTATGAGGAGATGTTGATTGGCCAGGGCTGTGTTTGATTTGTGCTCGCTCTGCCCTTGATCTGCCTAATTGACAGTCTCAGCCAATCCTATGGGGAAGCATTTGTGAGTGTCTTAGACCATCGCCACTCAGACCACACTACAGATGTCAGCAGACAGGGGCAGGTCAGAGGCAGACAGGGCCAGAGGCAGAAGCTGCAGACTTAAATACAAGTAAGAATTTACCATATTTAGGAAGGCAGGGGAGCTAGATGGTGGTTTTGCACTATAGGGTCAGGAATACACAGGGGCGGACTGAGAACCCTCAGGGCCCCCGGGCAAAATAAATAAAGGGCCCCCTTACAGGCCCCACCCATACTCCGCAGCAAGTGCCACCCATGTCCCGCCTCCAGCCACACCCTACACAATCTTTAGACACAAGGAACAAAAGTGCAATAATCCCTTCAAGGCCCCAGTAGAGACTACAATTGAGGGCTAATGGGCCATGGAGGGGGGTCTTTCTAGCAGAGGCTATCTCAGTGTCCTTTAGAGAGTGTGTTAGAAAGAATCCCCTCCAGGCCCTATTAGAGACTACAATGGGGTCTAATAGGCTTGGAAGGGGTTCTTTCTAACAGAGGCCATCTCAGTGTCCCTGCTGGAAACAGTCGCCTCCAGGCCCCAGTAGAGACTACAATTGAGGGCTAACGGGCCATGGAGGGGGGGGAGTATTCTAGCAGAGGCTATCTCAGTGTCCTTTAGAGAGTGTGTTAGAAAGAATTTCCTCCAGGTCCCATTAGAGACTACAATGGAGTCTAATGGGGCCTGGAGGGGGGTCTCTCCAACACTCTGGTTCCTATTCACAATATAGCAACACAACATAGCTCGCTGATACCTAGGCCAAGTTGGCTCCTCTTACCTTAATTACTGTTGTTGGCTGGCAGTCTGTGGGCTTGCTGGCAGGCTGTGGGCTTACTGGCTGCGGCTGGCAGGCTGTGGGCTTGCTGGCAGGCTGTGGGCTTGCTGGCTACTGCCGGCAGGCTGTGGGCTTGCTGGCTGCGGCTAGCAGGCTGTTGGCTTGCTGGCTGTGGCTTGCTGGCTGGCAGGCTGTGGTTTGCTGGCTGCGGTTGGCAGGCTGTGGGCTTGCTGGCTGTAAGCCTAACTGGTGGCCTGTGGGCTGGCTGGCTGGCTACTGGCCAGCCTGTGGGCTGGCTGGCTGACTGGCCTGTGGGCTGACTGGCTTGCTGGCTACTGGGGCACTTGGAGATTATTTAAATAAATAATCCATGCACAATAACCACTACTGCTCTGTGTAGTCGTTATGGTGCCAGGAGGGCCGGGCCCCCCTCCCAGAGTAAGTAGTCAAACAGTTTAAGAACAGTTTGACAACTTACCTGGGGTCTGCTGGGATATGAGGCTGTTGTAGGGCATAGGAGCAGTGGTGCAATGTGTAAGGGGTGCAGTGTGTGTGAAAGGTTCAGTGTGTGTGAGGGGGTGTAGTGTGTGTGAGGGGGTGTAGTGTGTGAATGTGTAGGGTGTGTGGGGCAATGTGTGTATGCGGGGGCTGTGTATGTGTGTGGCAATGTTAGTATGGGGGGCTGTGTGTGTATGGGTGGGCAGTGTGTGTGTGTGTGTGAGGCAATGTGTGTAAATGTGTATGGTGTGTGTGGGGGCAGTGTGTGTGTATGGGGGGCAGTGTGTGAATGTGTATGGTGTGTGGGGGTAGTGTGTTTATGGGGCTAGAGTTCACTCTCACCACTGCAACCACCAGGAATCCCTGGTGGTCACAGTGTTGAGAGTGAACTCTAGCCCGTAGCTCCAGGGCTAGAGTTTACTTTCGCCAGAGCCGTAACGTTGCCGTGGTAACCGCGGCAACGATCTGTGCTCGTGCAAGAAGGACCCAGAGGAGCTGCAGGCTGAGCTCCCGGGTCCTCTCTTCCTCCCTCCCCTGCCGGCTGCCCGCACGGTGCCTGCGGACAGGGGAGGGGGCAATTGCCCTCCTCTTACTCCCCCCTACCCCTCTTCTTACCCCCCCTCCCCCTCTTCTTACTCCCACCTCTTCTTACTCCCCCCTCTTCTTACCCCCTCCCCCTCTTCTTACTCCCCCCTCCCCCTCTTCTCACTCCCCCCTCCCCCTCTTCTTACCCCTTCTTACTCCCGCCCCCTCTCTTCTTACCCCCCTCCCCCCTCTTCTTACCCCCCTCCCCTCTTCTTACTCTTCCCTCCCCCCTCTTCTTACTCCCCCCTTCCCCTCTTCTTACCCCCTTCTTACTCCCCCCTCCCCCTCTTCTTACCCCCTTCTTACTCCCCCTCTCTTCTTACTCCCCCCCTCCTCTCTTCTTACCCCCCTCTCTCTCTTCTTACTCCCCCTCCCTCTCTTTTTACCCCCTCCCTTTCTTTTTACCCCCTCCCTCTCTTCTTACCCCCTCCCTCTCTCTTCTTACCCCTATTCTTTCCCCCCTCCCTCTCTCTTCTTACCCCCTCTCTCTTTTTACCCCCCCTTTCTTTTTACTCCCTCCCCTCCCTCTCTCTTTTTGCCCCCTCCCCTCCCTTTCTCTTTTTGCCCCCTCCCCTCCCTTTCTCTTTTTGCCCCCCATCCCCTCCCTTTCTCTTTTTGCCCCCCCTCCCCTCCCCTTCTCTTTTTGCCCCCCTCCCCTTCTCTTTTTGCCCCCCTCCCCTCCTTTTCTCTTTTTGCCCCCCCTCCCCTCCCTTTCTCTTTTTGCCCCCCCTCCCTTCCCTTTCTCTTTTTGCCCCCCCTCCCCTCCTCTTTTTGCCCCCCTCCCCTCCTCTTTTTGCCCCCCCCTCCCCTTCTCGCCCCAGCCTCCCCTTCTTGCCCCCCTCCCCTCCTTTTCTCTTTTTGCCCCCCCTCCCTTTCTCTTTTTGCCCCCCTCCCCTCCTCTTTTTGCCCCCCCTCCCCTCCCTTTCTCTTTTTGCCCCCCCTCCCCTCCCTTTCTCTTTTTGCCCCCCCTCCCCTTCTCTTTTTGCCCCCTCCCCTCCCCATTTTGCCTCCCTCCCCTCCCCTTCTCTTTTTGCCCCCCACCCCCACCTGTAGCGTGGCCGAGCTGCACTCCGGTCCGCAGTGCCGGCCGGAGTGATAGGAAGGTGCACATTGAGTGTGCACCTTCCTGTCAGTCCGGCCGGGTACAGGAAACAGAAACTCCTGTTCCGCGCGGAGTTTCTGTTTCCTGTACCCGGCCGGACTGACAGGAAGGTGCACACTCAGTGTGCACCTTCCTATCACTCCGGCCGGCACTGCGAACCAGAAAGCAGCTCGGCCACGCTACAGGGGAGGGGAAGTGAGAAGCTGCAGCCGCCTGAGCGCTCTTAAGAGAGCGCTCAGGCGGCTGCAGCATTTAAAGGGGCAGCGGGGCCCCCTGATGGCGGCCCCCCCTCCCGGCCGGGCCCTCGGACCATGTCCGAAGTGCCCGACCGGTCAGTCCGCCCCTGGGAATACATGTTTGTGTTCCTGACCCTATAGTGTTCATTTAAACCAAACTCGAATACTATGTTGTCTAACAGGATGCACAAAGATTCCTTGGGCTTTTTACCCAATTTTTTAAAATTGTGCATGGCATTTTAACTGTGAATGTCATAACACTGTTAACTTTTACTGCAATAAAATACACATACAGTATTTGAATTCAGTGATGTCTCACAAGTAAAACAGTATTTTACAGGGTGAAATATAGCAAATTACATTTTTCAGTTTATGCACATTGAAATTTGACAGATTGGTTATGTTGCCTTTGAGACCATATGGTAGCACATGAATGAGAATTACCCCCATGAGGACATACCATTTGCAAAAGTAGACAACCCAATGTATTGCAAATGGGGTATGTCCAGTCTTTTTTAGTAGCCACTTAGTGGCAAAATGTAGTGGCACAAACAGTGGCAAAATGTAGTGTTTATATGTTTGTGTATGTATAATGCAAAAAGAAAACAAATATGTTAATGTAACGGATCGCCTGGCACCCAGACTGGGTACCTCCGTTGAAGGATGCTCCTAGCGTTTCCTGAGGACTCCAAGCACTGCAGCAGACACCACAACCACCGAATCAGAGGAGCGTATAAATCCTCTCAAGCATATGAATGCTGTAGACAGTTGAATAGGAAACCATACGAATAGGTTTACACTCCTAGCAGTCAAACTGGAAAAGCATACAATAAATCCTCCCCCAAGAATGAGACGACACTTCACTTTGAGGGTTAAAACAGGAACTGAGGCTGGCACTCCCAGCCTGGTTTTTATTACAGTTGTTGAGAATACAGGTCCGCCCACAGGGAGGGACAAAACAACCAATCAATCGGTACAATACACACAGACACTCCCACACAAAATCCTCCCCTCTGCCTGTAATAGGATTACTGAACACAATGGGTAATCTCATTATCACAGGCAGAGGAATACAGTTTTATAAAAGACATCACAGGGACCAAAACATGCAATAACCCCATATAAAGTATATCCTCAGAACCAGGGGATCTGGGTGAACCACATATCCAAAATTCACCCAGATCCATTCAGTAGTTTGGAAGATACAGTTTAATGCAGATTCCGCAGAACATATACAGATTATATAAAAAATAATTACTGTATAATGTGTCCCCTGTTGTATAGTTTAGAACTACTGCACGATGTCTTTGTTTGCCAAATACCGGCGAGATGGCACCGTGTAGAAAAGCCACAACAATGTATGTGAGTTAAAATGGCCGCCATCCATTGTTCTCACCATGTGCTTAATCCATTGTTCTCACCATGTGCCTCTGATACATGAAATGGTGGTCACCCAGTAACTTCACAGTATGTCCCCAGATGGTTCTTAAAGGGCCAGTAAGGTCATACATAATCCATTATGCCCAAATATTGTACTTGAAGGGCCATATCTCCCAGTGACCATAATCACAGGGCAGGAGGCGAGCAAGCAGTCCCTTCCAGGAAACTGGGGCAGACTCAGGTGCAGGGTCCAGTCCGCTACATTTAACTTTGGTAGAACGCCCACCGTCCTTAACGGGTTAAATATGTATTTCCCCTTTACTTGTTCATTAGGAAGGAGTTAAATTCTAAAGCACAATAATATAATTCTGCCTTTGGGTTTAAAAGGAAGGCTGTTGGTTAGCATTAAAGGGACACTATAGGCACAAAAACAACTTCAGCCTAATGAAGCATTTTTGCTGTATAGATCATACACCTGCAGCCTCACTTCTCAATTATCTGCCATGTAGGAGTTAAAGGGACTATCCAGTGCTAGGAAAACAAACCCGTTTTCCTGGCACTAGAGAATCCTGGAGTGCCCCCCTCCCTCTAGCCCCCCATCCCATGTCGCAGAAGGGGTTAAAACCCCTTCAGCTACTTACCTGAATCCAGCACCGAGGGATATCGGCGCTCCGCTTACGCTCCTCCCTCGCCGACGTCAGCCGGCGGGGGAGACCTAATGCGCATGTGCGGCAATGGCAGCGCACGCGCATTAGACCTCCCCATGGGAAAGCATTATTCAATGCTTTCCTATGGCGAAAATCTGATGCTGAGGTCCATGAGGATTTGGATTCCGGAAGCCCTCTAGTGGCTGTCTGCTAGACAGCCACAGAGGGCAGACTTCGTGCTGCAATGTAAACATTGCAGTTGTACATTGCAGCACTAAGTGCAAAAGGGTCACAGCACCCAGACCACTTCAATTAGCTGAAGTGGTCAGGGTGCCTGGAGTGTCCCTTTAACCCCTTAAGGACCAAACTTCTGGAATAAAAGGGAATCATGACATGTCACACATGTCATGTGTCCTTAAGGGGTTAAATCCCTTTGTTTATACAGCTCTAGTCACACCTCCCTGCATATGACTTGCACAGCCTTCCTATACACTTACTGAAAAATAACTTAGATATTTTAGGTTCTTCTATTGCACAATATGTTTGTAATCTAGAATTTTGTATTGCATGCTTTAATAGCTTTCTAGACCCTGCAGGAGCCTCCTGTGTGTGATTAAAGTTCAATTTACAGAACAGGAGATATAAATTAAACAAAGCAAGTTACATTCTGATTGAAAATGAAAACTTTTTTTCTTTATTTTATTAGTGGTGTGACTAGAACTGCATAAACAGAAACAAAAGTGATTTAACTCATAATGGCAGAGAATTGATCAGTGTGAATTCAGGGGTATGGTCTATACACCAAAACTGCTAGATTGAGCTTAAAGGGACACTATAGTCACCAAAACAACTTTAGCTTCATAAGGCAGTTTTGGTGTATTGATCATGCCCATGCAGTCTCACTGCTCAATTCACTGCCATTAAGGAGTTAAATTAGTTTGTTTATGGTGCCCTAGGCACACCTCCCTACATGTGATGTACTCAGCCTTCCTAAACACTTTCTGCAAAGAGTCATCTAATGTTTAACCCCTTAAGGACACACGACGTGTGTGACACGTCATGATTCCCTTTTATTCCAGAAGTTTGGTCCTTAAGGGGTTAAACATCCTTTATTACAAATTCTGTTTAATTTAGAATGTCTCCTGCCGTGTTACTAGCTTTCTAGACTATGCAGGAGTCTCCTGTATATGATTAAAGTTCAATTTACAGAGCAGAATGCAAGTTGCATCTGATTGAACAAGAAGCCAGATGTGTCACGCTGGTTGTGTCATTTAGGGGAGGTGTGGCAAAGGATGAATAAACAGAAACAAAATTGATTTTAAATCCCAAATGGCAGAGAATTGTGCAGTGAGACTTCAGAGGCATGATCTATTCACCAAAACTGCTTCATTAAGCTAAAGTATTTGGTGACTATAGTGTTCCTTTAAGTTGTTTTGATGTCTATAGAATCACGTTAAAAGAAAACTATAGTCACCTAGACCACTTGATCTCAATGTAGTGGTCTGGGTGCAACAGCCCTTTAGTTTTAACCCTGCATTGCTTCCTCCTCCAGATTGAGTAAAACTTAGTCTGGGAATCAAATACTGCTGCTAGTATCATTTGATTGGGGAGTGCAGCATATTGCCCTGCATGTCTAGTTCCAATCCATTGCTTCTCTCTCCCTGAAGGGGAACTATGCCTCTTAGAAGAACGAGAGAAACAGAGTGGCAATAATGTGCTAGATAGGCAAGGATTTCTCTTTTAAACTTTTTTTTTTTTTTATTTAAGGACCACTCTAGTGCCAGGAAAACATACTCGTTTTCCTGGCACTAGAGTGCCCTGAGGGTGCCCCCACCCTCAGGGTCCCCCTCCCGCCCGGCTCTGGAAAGGGGAAAGTGTTTAAAACGTACCTTTTTCCAGCGGTGGGCGGAGAGCTCTCCTCCTCCGATCCTCCTCTTCTCCTCCCCGTCGGCTGAATGCGCACGCGCGGCAAGAGCTGTGCGCGCATTCAGCCGGTCACATAGGAAAGCATTCATAATGCTTTCCTATGGACGCTTGCGTGCTCTCACTGTGATTTTCACAGTGAGAATCACGCAAGCGCCTCTAGCGGCTGTCAATGAGACAGCCACTAGAGGAAATAGGGGAAGGCTTAACCCATTCACAAACATAGCAGTTTCTCTGAAACTGCCATGTTTATGAAAAAATGGGTTAACCCTAGAAGGACATGGCACCCAGACCACTTCATTAAGCTGACGTGGTCTGGGTGCCTAGAGTGGTCCTTTAATGTTTACAAAGAACTTATGTTATTTCATGAATTGCTGTTGCCTTTTTTTTTTTATAAATTCTTTATTTTTTTATTTTTAAATTTTAGTTGTGGTATTAGGGTGGGGGTACAGAAAGAAAAATCTGGAAACAAGGTTGTTTGATACAGAGTTGCATTGGTAACATTAACATTATTTGTAGTAGTTTTAAGTAGCATTTAGTTGTACAGCATGTTAATTCGGAGTCTGCGTGGTCATTTGTTGTCGCTTTTGGGCTCTGTGTTTTGTGGGGGAGCATGTCCGCTCCAATTATCTGGTGGGGGGTAGATCCGTGGTGCGTGTTGTCGGGTAGTGTCTTGGTTGTTTGTATGATTGGTGAGTTGTGTTTTGAGCTCTTGGGTACCCCTTGCGTCACTGTTGTTGCTGGTGGCTAGTGCTAATTTGGCTATGAGTTTGTTCTGTGCTCTAGGGATGTCTCTGAGGGGTCTAGATAACAGCCAGAGCCATGGGTCCATCGGGATAGTTGTGTGCAGTGCCTGCGTCGCCAGTTGCGCTATTTGGTGCCATAGTATGGTTATCCTAGGGCACTCCCACCATGTGTGTAGGTATGTTCCCTTATTCCCACATCCCTTCCAGCAGAGGTCAGAGTTTGTTTGTTTCATTTGTTTCAAGCGTAGCGGGGTGAGGTACCTTCTGAAGAGGGTTTTATACGCTTGTTCTTTGTGGTTGACACAAATCGATATTGTTGCGGTGGCTTCCCAGATGTCTACCCAGTCGCCTTGTTCCCTGGTGGGGCCTAAGTCTCTTTCCCAAGCTGCCATTTAAGGCATAGAGCCTTCCCGTGTGTGTCTACTTAGCAGGGAGTACATCATTGATATTTGTCCCCTTTGGAGTGGGTGGTTTTTGCATGCTCTTTCTAGTGGTGTAAGGGGGGTGGTGCTTGCTTGTCGTATGGTTGGCGTCTCTACAAAGCTACGGATTTGTAAATAGCGGAACAGGTCTCTAGTTATTAGGGGGGTCTGTTGGGGGAGGTCTGTAAAGGGTATGATGCTTTGGTTCTTATAGAATTGGTGGATACGGATCAGGTCATTGTCCTCGAAATGGGCGAAGTCCCTCGGGGACATACCTGGTGTGAAGTTCGTGTTCCGGAGAATGGGCATTAACGGGGAGGGGCACGAGATGAGTTCGTGCTTTTCGGTGACTTTATCCCAAATTTTGATCATGGTTAGGATTGCTGGGGAAGTGGGGGGGGGGGGGGGGGGGTCGGTGGTCTAGCGTCCTTTGGGAGCCAGATTTGTAAGGAGGGGAAATCTGATCCAAATATGTTGTGTTCCAAGTCGACCCACCTTTTAGCGCCTGGGGCGGCGTGGATTTGGATTGTTTGTGTCAGTTGGGTTGAGTCGAAGTACTGAGTGAGATTGGGAAGTCCCAGTCCTCCCTGTTTGTTTGGGATGTACAATGTTCGGCGTGCTATCCTTGCTCTTTTTCCAGCCCATATGAATTTGTCTATCTTGGTTTGCAATTTTTTGAAATCTGAGGCGCTGATCGGGATTGGGAGGGTTTGAAATAGGTAACCTCCTCCGTGGGAGGAGGTTTATTTTGATGGATGTCATCCTGCCAATCCATGAGATTGCCATGTCGTTCCATTTTTCGAGGTCTTGTGAGGCGGTATCGATCAGGGGTGTATAGTTTAAGTTGTAGGTTTGTGTGAGGTCTGTTGGGAGTGTGATGCCCAGGTATTTGATAGCTGTGTGCTGGTATGTGAATGGGTGTCGTGTTTGGAGCGTTTGGAGTGTGGGTTTGTCTACCTGGATCGGGAGGGCTTCTGTTTTCTCAAGGTTGAGTTTATAGCCCGAGACTTCTGCGTATTTCGCTAGTTCACTTGACAAGGATGGGAGGGAGTGTAGTGAGTTCGTGATTGTAAGGAGAACGTCGTCCGCGTATGCTGCGATCTTATACGTTTCCCCCCTAATGTTAATTCCTTGTATTTCCTGGTGGTGTCGAAGGGTCTGGAGTAGTGGTTCGAGGGATAGGGCGAATAGTATTGGAGATAGTGGACATCCCTGTCGTGTGCCGTTCTTAATGGGGAAGGTGGAGGGTGTGGTGGAGTGCAGGAGGAGAGTGGCTGTGGGGGATGAGTAAAGGGATCTCAGTGCGTCGATGAAGGGTGTTGGGAAACCGAATTTCTGTAGTGTTGCAAAAAGAAAGGGCCAAAGTAATCTGTCAAAAGCTTTTTCTGCGTCAAGGGATAAGAGAAGGGTTGGGAGGTGTCTATGGTCTGCGTACCAGATGAGATCGAAGGTACGTCGGGTGTTGTCGCTGGCTTGTCTGTGTGGGATAAATCCCACTTGGTCTGGGTGGATGAGTAGGGGGAGTAGGGGGTTAAGTCTTTCAGCCATTACCTTCGTGAAAAGTTTGACGTCGACATTTAGTAGGGAGATTGGTCTATAGTGTCCAGGGTCGAGGTGGGACTTGCCGGGTTTTGGTAGGAGGCATATGTTTGCTTGTAGCATGTCGGGGGGAAGAGGGTCTCCTTGCATAAGTGAGTTGAAGAGTTCGCTTAATTGTGGGATTAGTGCTGTCGCGATGGTTTTATAATAGAGGCCTGTGAACCCATCTGGGCCTGGGCATTTGTTTGGTTTGAGAGTTTTGAGTGCTTTTGCTATTTCTTCTGATGTGATTTCTGCTGATAGTCGATGAGCTCCTTCCGGCGTTAATGAGGGTAGGGTAAGTGAGTCAAGGTATATGTTGATTTTAGTGGTTAAGAGTGTGGGGTCGCATCTGTGTTGGGGGCTATGGTCATATAGTTCTGTAAAGTATTCTTGGAATATTGTTGCTATTGTGTCTGGTGATTCCTGTGGCGTCCCGTCTTTTGAGTTAATTTTGGTGATGTTTTTACGGGCTGCTCTGCGGTTGAGTTTGCGGGCGAGTAGTGTATCTGCTTTATTGGACTTTTCATATAAAAGTTGGCGGGTCCATTGGAGGGCTTTGGCTGTATCTGCGGACAGCTGTTGCCTTTTTAAACCAAAGTACTTGTAGTTGTTGTATTAGTGGTGGAACTGGACGGAAGTAAGATAGCCAAACTGCCCAGGATCCCACTGCTTATTCACACTTACATACAAATATTCTCTTCTACTAGGTAGTCTTACTTTATTGTGGCTGTTAACAGTTAGTGATGTTTGTTCAGGCATGTAGATAACATGAAAATATTTGTAAAAGTAAATTTAACAATTTATTAGAAAAATAATCAGGATTAAATGGATCCTATAGTGCCAGGAAAACTAACCCGATGAAGTCATCCTTTTAGATTGTAAGCTTGTTTGGGCACGGCCCTATTCACCTACACTTCCCATATGTTAAATGTGTTTATTTATTTTTTAGAATTCATTGTTTATCTTGATATATCAGCAAAATAATTAATTCTTTTGTCGAATCCGCTAAAATTAATTTTATGTATATATATATTTTTGAGTTATTTATGAATCTCACACTGATCTATTTTACATGTCTTTCCTGCTTTTACTAATTTAGCATTTCCTGTTGCATTCCAGTCACAAAGAGGAAATTGCAAAAACCTAATTAATAATATACGTAATGTTGCCCCTTCTGTGTTCTGTCTGGCTTTTTAAAGAAGTATCAAAGTCAAGAGATGTGCTAACCTCTACTTTTTTTTTTTTAAAGAGAAAATGTGTGCCTATTCTATTGTTTTATAGTGCTGCCATGAACTCCTATCAAAGTCAAGATTGGCAGTTTCTACAAAGCCACTTCCCCTTACTGGTTTCAGAAATCGTTGTGGTCAAACTATTTGCCACTTCTTAATGAACTTCACACCCCACTTCCCTAAAATGTGAACTTTACGATAAAAGCATGGAATCCTCAAGCAGTCTCAGCAGCAAAGTATATTTATAAAAAGTGCCCCTAAACATATGGTATGAAATTATAAAATAAGAACTCTAGTGATTTGAACAGCGGAGAGAAGAGAGAACATCCAAAGAGCCCTGTATAATCTTTAAAATTTTAATTGGAACTCTCACTTTTAAAGAGTGACATATTACATTATATAGGGGACCCATGTACTGCTCTGTTGCATAAGTAGTGGCAAAGGGGCTAATTTTGAACCTTCTTTTTAAAAATTCTCTAGGGCCTTAAAGGGACACTGTAGGCACCCAGACCACTTCAGCTAATTGAAGTAGTCTGGGTGCTGTGACCCTTTTACACTTAGTGCTGCAATGTAAAACATTGCAGCTCTAAGTCTGCCCTCTGTGGCTGTCTACAAGACAGCCACTAGAGGGCTTCCAGAATCCAAACGGACTTTTGGTCCGTTATCTGACACTGGACGTCCTCACGGACCTCCAGTGTCAGATTTTCCCCATAGGAAAGCATTGAATAATGCTTTCCTATGGGGAGGTCTAATGCACGCACGGCCATTGCCGCGCATGCACATTAGGTCTCCCCCGCCGGCTGACGTCAACAGGGAAGGAGCGTGGGCGGAGTGCGAGGGAGTGGGGACCTATTAACATTATAGTGCCAGGAAAACGGCTTTGTTTTCCTGGCATAATAGGATCGCTTTAAGGGTGATATGATCTCTGCTTTGTAGTGTTCATGTGAACTGTGCGAGAACTATGAGGGTCCATCCATGGCATGCAGCGCCATGGAGAGCAGTGCCAGATTTCCCATTAGGCAAGGATACCTGTGTCCTGTAGGGGGCGCCTACTTACAGCACTTTTAATATGCCTTTTTGGAGCTTAGATGGGCTAGTAAGGGGAGATAAATACCATGAGCCTTGGCCAGTGTCCTCTGTAGTCCAGGCAGCCTCCAATGCTTGCTAGCAGAGCTGCAGGATCAGATATAGAGGGTGTAAAACTCAGTGCTGTCCCAGCTCCTCCAGTGTCTGTGTGTGAGGCTGGACAGGGAGTGGAAGGGATCACTTCCTATCTGGCCACTACTAACCTTTCACACAGGAAGTGACTTGCAGGAGGAATAGGGACAGCACTCAGTTATTTACACTGTAAATAATAGCACCTATAGTTCTACTATCAATCATAAGAAGGTAAGTACTTGGCAAATAATCCTTACATTAAAGGAACACTATAGTCACCAGAACTACAGCTTATTGTATTTGTCCTGATGAGTATAATCATTCCCTGCAGACGTTTTGCAGTAAACACCCATTTTCTTTAGAGCCTAGGGATACCTCCATTTGCCACTAGATATGCTTTCTGTGGCAGTGTTGCATAGTGTGACTGACATTCAGTATCTCCTCCCACTGCATGGAGACACTGACACTTTCCTCATGCTGTCTTTGGCGTGTGCTAGCTCTGCCCCTGATCTGCCTACTTGACACAGAGTATATACAAAGTCGGGTCAGGATACGAGAAAATCACGAGTCAAAATACGAAGCCGAGGTCAGGATACCAGAAATCACAGGTCAAATACGAGCCGAAGTCAATAACAGGAATATAAGAAGAGATACTTCTATATAGCAGTAATGTGTATCAGGACAGATACCATGATAAGGCAATGAGTAAGGTTTAGAAAAGGCCTTAAATAGGTCAAAAAGAGTTTCCATCGGTCCAAACAGCATGGGCTCGCTTAGATGACGTCGATGACCAGCAGAGAGAGCCATTTGCGGGACCGAAGGTGAGTATACTATTCAGACCGTGAGGACTGCAGTAGTTCGGCCAAGCAGTACGTTCTGCCTGCGTGGTCTGAGGGGAAGAGCAGCGCGAACACCAGGCACCACTAAGTTTGTGACACAGGTGGTCCCCAGGCACACTCTTACCTCAAGGGATTAAACCGTTCTTGAACAATTTAACCCCAAAGTGAGTCTCCAGTGCCAAGCTCAAGTCCCTCAGACGGCATCTGTGTTCTGAAAGCTCAGTTTCAGTAAGCGTGGAGGGCCGCCAAGCAGAGGCACCTCTGATTGACTGAGAGCAGTAAGCTGACGCTCTCAGACAATCAGTGACTCCCCATTCACAAAACTAGCTTGAAAAAAAACGCACCTTTATCAAGCCAGTTTTAAAAAGCCTGGGGTTTCTTGGCACCATTACAACTTAATTTAGTTGAAGTTGTTATGGTGCCTAAACTGTCCCTTTAATATTCCTAACACTAAACACCCTATGTATTCTAACTTACATTATCCTCTCTAACCTTATTCACCCTTTAGCCTAACTACTTCTAACATATTAACCCTGCGTGCATTTACACAGCTGCATGCACGCACTATACTCACAGGTTCAAACACAATTCATTACACGTAGAAATATACCCATACATGTATACACAGGCAGTTGTCACATTTGAGTATATCATTTTGTATTTTTTTTGTTATGCCTACAATATCTAGTTAATATATTTACTCTATCTTCCTTTTTTAATTGTTTGTTTGGGAGGGTGTTGGTGAGCATGGGGTGCCTTAGCATTCTGTGCCCACAGGCACCTGGCATGTAAATTGGGCCGTGATGGAGGGACAAAAACTCCAAATAAGGAAATTGCCAAGAGTTAAGCAATCCGTTGCCACCTGCTAAGACATCGCTAGCTGCTGAAAGTTATGCCACCAGAATTTACTGGAGACAAAGAAGTAAACGAACATTCCTAAGCTGTGAAAGTCAATAAGGTAATCCCTAAACTTTATGACCTAGCTAGGAAGCACAACATTCTGTTTACATTAACCCAGTTAAGACAAGGCACACCAGGGAAGCTTTGCAAATAGAAGAGATTGTTTGTACTTTCTTCTTTTCTCTCACGGGTGTAGAATTTTTTTTTTTTTTTAAATCTACTTGTCCAAAGGACTGGTGGTCTAGTGGTAGCCCATTCTACTTACCCATCATGACAATCTTTTTTTCCTGACACAAAATAACTTAAATTCCAAAGATTTTGGCCCCTGCATAGAGCCTTCGATATTGACAGGCTATTTGTTAAACTCAGAACTAAGTAATATTCTCTAATTCTATTATAGTCACAACGTGGCTATTTTCCTTTCAGTTTTTCCATTTGCATTTAGTTTGCAAAAGTTCTGAATAATTGGCTGATAATCTGTTACATGTTTTCATTAGGTTACGCTAATATGTGTTTTTGTGCTCTTTTAGGTATGGGCTGTATCTATTTTTTTCTATGTACTTTCTGCACATACATTTACTTTTTTCTATGTATTTTCTGCACATACTCAAAGTGAATGGGAATAGTCCAAGGATGAGTGAACACGCTCTCAATATAAGTAAGACAATTCTCATGGTGAATGTGTGAATCTTCCTGTGTTAGAATAAAGTGACAGGATCATAGGTTTATGGGCAACTTAAAGTAGGTGAACATACTTTTGAGGTCTTTGGGTAAAATGACAGATTCTCAAGATTAGGAAGTGAATGGGCAGAGTCTCGTTGTGAATAGACAGATTCTCTGATTGGAGTATATTCATGTGATCTCAGGAGGAATGGACAGATTCTCTAATAAACCCATGACAAATGTAAAACCTAGAAGTTGGTTCACACTAAACCTCAAATAAATCTCTCAGGTTGATCTATTTGCCCAGCTCACTACACAGGAATTGGAAAACAGCACTAACAACACAGTAACCAAGCACAACTTAACCTGGGAAGAACGTAAAGCTCTTAAAGAAGCAGAAAATGTTATAATCAAACAGGCAAATAAGGGTGGCAATATTGTGTTATTACACAAGAAAAATATATAGAGATATGTATGACACATCTAAAGTTTCGCCAATGCTACCAAGAACTACCTAGCAACCCCACTACCACTTTTCTCAAAGAACTTAAAACTCTACTTCTTGAAGCACATGAGAATCAACTTATCAGTTCCCAAGAACTGAAGTATCTTCTTCCTTACTATAATCCCACTATTGACAAGTTCTATTGTCTGCCAAAGGTCCACAAATACATCAAGGACCCACCGGGCAGACCCATAATATCTGGAAACAATAGTGTAACAGAACGACCAAGCAAATACCTTGAAAATATTCTACACCCTCTAATGAAATCTTTACCATCCTATCTACAGGACACCACAGACACTCTCTTGGCATTAGATAATATTCAAGTTCCACTCACAACCTTCTAGACTGAATGTGGTCTCACGGTATAGTAATATATCGCACAACAAAGGTATCGAAGCAGGCAAATATTTCTTATATCACACATCATACAGTAACCAACAAAAATTGTTCATCCTGTCTCTCCTAAAGTTCATACTAACTAAAAACTTTTTTACTTCTAATGGAAAATTTTACTTGCAATTAACTGGTACAGCGATGGGCACGGCTTGTGCGCTGAGTTTTGCAAATTTGTTCTTAGGAAGGGGGGAGCAGTATGTTAGGAATTCTTCCATCTTCTCTACACACAAGCAGTACATCTTACTATGGTATAGATACATACTGCTCCTCTGGACAGGTCCCACACATTCTTTTAAACAATTTGCAAATCTTTTGAACCAAAACGATATCAACCTGAAACTTACTCATGTGATTCATGAAAGTGAGATGGTGTTCCTGGATCTAATGATCATGTTATCTTTAGACGGAACTATTCAGACACAATTACACCGAAAGTCTACGTCTACCAATAGTTATCACCGTTGGGGGAGCAATCACCCATATAAGTCTATCCCTTATGGACAATATTTAGGAGCACGTCGGAACTGTTCTGATGACATGTCCTTTTTCAACAAATGTCAGGAACTCAGAGGAAGATTTCGAGCCTTAGGGTACCCCAACAAGGTCCTAAAAAGAGCCTATTAGAAAGTTTGCCAAATGAATAGGTCCATTTGTTTAAGAACTTTGAGATCACCATCTAATACCAAAACCACAAGATGTATTGCTACATACGACAGGGGTTGGTCAACCTTTAAAAAGCATTGGCCAATCCTGAAACATAACCAAACACTGAAGGAATCCCTACACAGGTACCCAGAGTAGGTGCAAGGATTTTTGCTGCCCTGGGCAAAAATAAATTTGCCGCCCAATTCGCTCCACAGGGGTCCTTTATGTTTAAAAAACATAAAACATTGTCATACCTTGAAGGGTTAAACAAGCCTCTAGTAGCGGTCACACTGACAGCCACTAGAGAGACCTCCGCTACAATGCCATGTTTAACTACGAGAAGCATTGGATGTGAATCAGGTCCCCAATGCTCCTGTATGAGGAACATTGGATTGGACCAGCGTTGCCCCATCAGTGACATTGAGAGAAGTATAGAGGCAATCAGTGCAGGGGGGGGAGGGGGTCTTAAATTTATGTAGGGACAGAGACACTATAGTGTTTGGAATACAGGTTTATATTCCTAACACTACAGTGTTCTTTTAAAAGTATTGATCTTTTTTTTATTTTATTAAAATGGTCCTTTTTGCAGAAATGCAATAACTGATATATACTTACACACATTCATGCACGCACTCACACACACTCACTCACACTCAATCGTCCACACAATCACAATCGGTGACCTATACACACACAATGCAGTGACCCAAGCAGACACACACACACTGACTGATGCAGACAGACACACACACACACACACACTGGCCCCATCCCAGGGAGGCATGTCCTATAGGCCGATTAGGCGACTTCCTAGGGCGCTTGTTAAGGGGAGCACCGGGTCAAAATGTGTGCCCCAGCTCACCGGGCGCTAGGGTGCACTTACGTAGCTGCAGACTAGCGCCTGGTGCCATCAACCTCAGCCCGCAAAGATCAGAGAGCTGCCCCTCCTCTCATTTGCCGGCAGCGCACGGGTGCATCTTGTGATCGCTCCCTCCTCTTTCCCTGTACTCGGGGTCAAGTGGGCGGGAGGATAGTGAGGGGCGGAGCTAATAGGGGCTTACGGAAGCAAGGCGCAGTCTTCAATCCTGTGACCCACAGAGAGCTTAAATCAAATGGAGGCATGGAGGCAAGAGGGGGACTTACTAGTGTGTGTGTGTGTGTGTGTGTGTGTGTGTGTTATTTAAACAATGTGTATGATGTATGTCTGATTGGATCAGTGTATGTGTATGTCTGTTTGGATCCCGTACGCTGCCAGCAAATTGGAGGGTGGGGGGCGGCTTTCTAAACTTTGAGGGCTGAGGTTGATGCAACTGGGCGCTAGTGTCCAGCTATGTAAGTGCACCCTAGCACGCGGTGCCATGACCTGCGGCACACATTTTGACCCAGCGCCCCCCTTAACTTTTTTTTTTTTAATTCTTTATTTATTTGTGCTTGGTATAGCATGGTAAAAAAACATTTGAAGACAGTATGAAAGTTTAGCTTCAATCTGATCATTGACTTAGTATTAACATGAATGTTTTAGATAATAAGCACATTTTCATTTAATATACAAGTTGGGTGACAAACCCGGGGTTGGCATTATTGTGGTAGACATATGGAGTATGTTATGTTCCCCTGGGATACTCCAAGTGGTGAGTATGCGTTGCAGGCTAGTTCAGGCGTGAGGTTCTGGGTGCCTATGAATACTCACCAGTGGAGCTTTTGTGGGTTCCGTGTGGCAAGTGTGTGGGGTGCTCCGGTGTGTAATGTATTCTGTGTGGCATCTCCTTTGTCCCCTCCAACCCTGGGAATTGGCGGGGGTGGGCAGAGTGGCGATAAGCTATAGTAAGCGCCCGATATCTAGCACTTGTGGGGGGCTGTGTGGCAGTTTTGTAAGTGTGGGGGCCCCAACATTGCATTTGCCTTAGAAAAGAGACAGAACTTCAAAAGATATATATATATATACAGTGTGACATGAACAACAGGAGAGTCACATTAAAACTATTCAGACGGGAGAGTAGGCAGACGGGAGTATGTGATCGGGGTGACACCCCTCCTCCCATAATGGCTGGGTAGTCAGTGTGGTAGCTACCACCGTGCTCAGAGTTTCGCCCCTGGTTTCAGTCCTTGTGTAGTGCCAGGTGGTTAGTGCCAATGGTTCACCTGGTGGCTGTCCGTGAGTGGAGCTGTCCTCTGGTTCCCAATCCTCCGGTTGGCTTGCGGTCTCGGAGGTGTGTTGTAGACCCAGTGCCTTCATGAAAGGGGGCGCTCCGGTTGGGGATGTGAGATGGTGTGCAGTTCCGTTATAATGGACTAGCAGTGCGCCCGTGTTCCCCCACCTGTAGGTTATGCCGGCTTTGCGCAGTGCTGTTGTCACAGGCTCAAAGGTCTTTCGCCTTAGCAGTGTGGCTCTGGTAAAGTCCTGAAAAAAGGAGAGCTGGGCGCCCTCAAAGGCCAGTGGCGTTTTGCCTTTTATGGTAGTCATTATGTGTATCTTGTCTGATATTGTGACCAGGCGAAGGATAGCATCCCTGGGTGTACTGGGCGGTATACGTGCGGAGTTCGTCACTCTGTAGATCCCGTCCAACGCAATTTTTTTGGCGGTTGCCTGGGGCAACAGCGTTGTGAGCAGCCGTCGGATATAATGTGGCAGCTCTCCTCGGTCAGGACTGCGGCTAGGATGCCCCGAATTTTAATATGCGTCCGGCGTTGTTTGTTCTCCAGTGACATGATTTGACCTGCTAGCACATGTTGCTCTTCCTGGAGGCGTTGGACCGAATCTTTGAGGGTGGCCACTGTATCTTGCACATTGGTGATGTCTGCTTCTACAGTTCCTACCCTGTTATTCACTGTTTGTATATCAACTTTGACCTTGGCGACATCGGCCGCTTGTAGCTTTCGTATGTTAGTCCGAAGCACTTTTAGGTCCCCTTTAGTAGTGGGGGCTGTATCATCTTGGGGTTCAGCCAGCTGCGAGTGTTCCGCCGGGGGAGTCGTTTTTGTGGCTGGCTCATCGTGATCAGGATCGGCTGCCTGGCCGGTAGGGGGTTGCTGCGTGGTGTGTGCTGTTTCAGCTTGTTCAGGTCGGAGCCACATCTCTCCTATGTCTCTGCCTTGTGCGCTAGGGCCTGCCGGGGGTTTGTGTGAGCGGTGGCCCATGGCAGTAGTGCCAGAGTCCGGACTGTGTGCGTGTTGCTCGAGGAGGCTTCCACTGAGGAAGGCCTCCAGGCCTTGGATTGGCGTTGCGCGGTAGGCCGCGGGTTTGCGCCGTTGCCCGAGCTGCTTGGGTGCCTGGAAAAAAGGCATCAATCGGTGCAATGTGTGACACCAGTCAGTGCTGTATGCCTGTTGGGGCTCGATGGGCCTTAGTTTGGGGGATTTGCAGTGGATTATGCCTGGTTTCAAGGGAGCAAGGTTAGATGGCATCTGTACAGGATGACTGCCAGGCTCCGCCCTGTCCAGCTCACTATCCTGTGCTCCTGTTGGTTGACCTATACGATCAATCAACCATTCGGTCTGCCCATTGGAGGTCAGTTTCCCTCTGAAGAGCCGCTCTACTGGAGCAAAGTGCGTTGAGGCACTTATCTTAATCCAGTGCCAGGCTCCCTCTGCGTTGGTGACCTCTCCTCCCCCTGTTGACGTCAGCGCCGAATGCGCAGGAGCAGCACGCGCATTCAAACCACCCGTAGAAAAGCATAACTCTATGTTTTCCTATGGACGTCAGCGTCCCCTGAGAATCGCGGAAGCGGCCTATAGTGGCTGTCATGTAGACTGCCACTAGAGGCTTGATTGACCCTCAATGAAAACAAGTTTCTCTGAAACTGCTATGTTTTCAGCTGCAGGACTAAAACCAGGGGGACCTGGCACCCAGACCACTTCATTGAGCTGAAGTGATCTGGGTGCCTATAGTGGTCCTTTAACAGTAGGTCCTTATGTCAGTGCTTTAGATACATTGCACTGTTTCACTTTGAGAGATACTTTGTATTATGCATCACAAGTGAGAATTTACACCAGAGTGATTCAGAGCTATGTCTTAATGACATTCGACACAGGGATTTATTTGGGAATTTGTGTTCTGTCTCACTAATCATGTATGATTATTAGTCTTTATTTTCTTATTCATTGTATATAATGCTCATGGTTTGTATATAGTTCTATTCTCTTCTTTCTTTCACCTTATTCATTGTATATACATTTACTTTATTTACTTTTATATTTCTGAGATATATATTACTTGATTTACTTGTGACACTTATCTAATAGTGTTAGCCATTCATCTGATACACTAGTTATCGACATTTTTACTGGACATCAAAAAAAGTGAAGTTTTAACTATTTATCCATTACTTATCCATTGCTCTCTTGGTCAGGGAATTTCTCCATTTTTGTTTAAAAAATTTCTTGGGTTCATGCCCACCTTTGACCACTAAGTATTAGACTCCCACCCTTCTAGATACTAGATTCCCGAGGTGTCATAGTGAATGAGAGATTCCTGATAATTAACTGTACAAATATTCCAAGCATGCACTTGTTGTGTGCACATTCTGTAAACACAGTAAAACTAGATTTACTGTTAGAAATGTTGAATGCTAAATTCCTCCACACACAAAGGAGAGGTCTAGTACTGTTCCTTCTCTCTTTTCCAGATGACAGCATGCCACCCAGGTCAGGCATCTGAAACGGAATGGGTGTATACATAGAATGGAGAAGTGAAATCTTAGTATGACATTTTCGGAAACTTTAGATGAAATGCTTCATTTAATCCTACTGTCCATGAATTTCTATGAAAATAACAACATTACACAGATTCTTAGGAAACTATATTCAGTACTGAGAATTAAAAATTCGTACTTCTAGGTGAAGTCACCAGATTCACTTCCTTTAGTTAGAGATTATAAATAGGAATCTTTCAAAAAGAGATACACATATCTGTTATTTTGTTGTTAGCATAAATATATATGATGGAAAGCCTTAATCTTGGTGGGAGCATGAGCATTCCTGGTTGACTCCCAAGCTTGCTCCTCTGGGTCATAATCTTTCCAATGGATTAAATATGCAAGAAGACCCTTGCGCCTTTTAGAGTCAAGGATATCTGGATAAGTGGCATGGCTAACACCCCAGCATTACTAGTAGTCTCCAAGATCTTAGCCACCCCTCAAATTAAATTAAGCCTACATACCCCCTCTCACCCTAATAATAGTGAGGCAGGACCTTTAAACTAAATACCTGTAAAATTAAAGAAAAAATGTATACTTACTATCTTGTTTCTTCTGAATCTTTCAATCATCTGCCCCAAAAAGGCCAAAATAACGTGATGCAACAAAAAAGTACCAGATCGCAAGAAAAACAAAATTCCAAACTCTAGATAAAAGCAATAATAACTCAATAAAACTTATCTTCGCTCCTCTGCTCATACTGAGCTTGTATAGTCAGCAAAGCTTAGTCAGAGCGCTCTGACTGGGGCCTTTCAAGTGAATGGACAATAATGGCTGCCCAGTAATTAGATTTTAATGTTAAGTAGATATGTCCTCAACTGTCGCATGGCAGATGGGGCGCATAAGGGAGGTCTTTAGTATCCATTATATTAATATGTGGATAACCTAGGCTTTTTTGTAGCCTGGCCAGCCACCACATTTTTAACCCTTGTGATCCAGATGGTTATATAACTATTTGCCAGTTGGCTGCATGCAGGCCATAGAGAGTAATGGTCATTCAAAATCTGATCATTCTGACAGCCAAGTATCACTTCTCTCAAGACTTGCCTCTCAGACCACTCTGATTGGTTGGCTTAGTAGCCAACCAACCAGAACGCTCTTACTGATAGAGCATTCCTATGCAATGCAATCACTTACATAGTGTGGGAAAGCCCTTTTTAAAGAATTATTTTTACTTTGAGAGTTCAGCCTGCTCTGAGCCCTCTGGGGAGAAGATGAATTATCTTTAATTGCATTTTTTATATTTTCCAGATCTGTTTTTGTTAGTTTTTTCCCATTAGTTGCTGCTGGAATAGCGTTGGCCTTTTTTGGGGCTGAAAAAAAGATTAGTTAGCAGAAAGAAGACTTTTGATGTTAAGTATAATTTTGATTTTATTTTAGTGATATTACTTTTAATGGCCACAACCTCACTATTATTAGTAGTTAAAGTTACTTAATTTTAATGGTGTTTGGCTTGGAGATTGGGGACTCCTAGCCACTCGGTGGGAAAAGAGGGGTGGCCATGTCACTAATGGCATGTTCACCGCCGTAAGTGGGGGCTTGGTGGTGGACACTAGGTCCTCCCCCCCCCCCCCAAATCTTATAACTAGAACCCTCACCCCTGCCAATGGTTGGGAGCCAGGGGGAACATATGACTCAACTTGCTGCATCACAGTTGGAAGCATAGGTATAGAAATATTGGGGTCTTATTAACTCGTATACGGGTTTTATGTAGTTGTTTGGGAAAACATTTTATGTTTTTATAAATATTCTCATAATTTAAAAGCCTTAAAGCTTCATCCAGTTATGACTATCTGTTCATTATCCCAATCTTTATCATCTTGATTAATAACTAAATCATACTTTTCTTTTAATTACGTAATAGTTCATCAACTGATTTGGATACAATTTCTAACCCCTATCATTTTCAATTTTGTCAAATTCATTAAAAAGCATATCTTCAAATACATAAATGTATTCAAATTTCTTCCACACTGGGAACATTTTCAAGTTAGGTTTTAAGCCTGAATGAATACAATTAAACAATCTGATCATTTTGGATATTCTTTTTCTTTTCAAATTCCCTGATTATTTACATTTTCATGAATTCCCTTTTTCCTCAAATAATCTTTTCTAATCTTAAGCTTTCTAAGAAACTACTGAGTATCAATAAACAGTTCAAAACTGTTGGGAAATGGGGCGGAGCCTGACCGCCGAGCGGAGCACAAGCAGGGGACACGAGCTCCTGCTCGACGGGCTGAAACGGAGGCATAAACGAAGGCCAAATAGCCCAAAGACCTGCCAGGGTGCATCACCCACATCGGGGGTGCACCCCTAAACAGATAGATGCCTTTTTGGAGCCCGTAGGAGCTACAAAAGCAGGACACCGAACGCGGCCTACAGCAGCCGGAGCCGTGGAGAGGCGGCCGCTCTCGCCGACACCGGACCCCCAAAGCAACCAAGCAGGTCTCCAAACCCCCCCCCCCCCTTTGGACCGGTGGGGGATATCCCGGTCCCCACTGGGCAGAGAGATCAGGCAAGCTGATCAGTCCCCTGGCTACATCGCCGGCTAGACCACCAAGATACACACAAGATGGCCGCCCAGCAGGAGCCCAGATTGGCGGGCGCACACGCCACACTACCAGCTCGCTGCATGGAGGGCTTTGACAGGCTCTGTAAGGGCCTCTGGACGCTACTTCGTCGCCGCGGAGTGTCCAGCACCCAAGCAGCCAGAACAATCGCCTTATGGATCCGCCCTGAGACCCGCAGACGCCATTACAGATACCCACTCCAAGCCAACAGGCCCTCTAAGCGGCCACGAAGGCGCCAGGATCCGTCATAGCAGACCATGGTGCCAAGCTGCCAGAACCCACGCACTCGCTCCCAGACACACTGCAGCTGGGTCAACGAGCCATCCCTGCAGCCACATCACCTAATCACAACTAAGATGGCTGAGCACCACGTGGCCGTACAGGAGGACGCCTCACGCAGAAACACCACAGATGGAACTGAACCAGGGGGCCACACTGAGCAGCGAGCTTTACATGGACACAGCTAGTATCTGCTATCGATGCCCGTAACAGGCATAGGTTGAGGGATTCCTGGACTGCATAACTAAGCCCCCAGATTGGGCCCAAAGCGGTGGTGCACGCACCCTCCCTCCCCACGACCACATGCTCAATCATATACGCTTACACCCTGTACCTTTGTAGATCCCACTTTAGCAATAGCAGATCACCTACCAGGCCACCCAGTGTAACCTCACTTCACGTAGATAGAGAGGCAGTTACATGTCCTGTTTGCCTTTACAACCTAAGCATTAGCCGCTGACTCCACCTGTCTACATTGTTTTCTAGTGATCATATAACTACTAAAATGTGTGACCAATCTCTAACAGTCTCATACCTTATGTTTTGCAATGTACTAGCAGTTAAGCGATTATTGCCTGTTCTTCCTATCGTTAGCACAGATAGACCAAACATAGTTAAAAAAATAAGCGACTAATCTCTAACAGTTTCAGAACTTATATTTTGCAATGCACCAGCTATTAAGCGACTATTGCCTGCTCCTCCTATTGTTGGCACAGTTAGATCAACCATGTCCCTATGTTCTTGAAGCGATATATCTTGCCCCAGCTTGTATGTTATTCTAGAGAATGTTCTAGCCTGTTCACATAACCAGCGATGTATACTTGTAATACTTGAGCAATTTCATGTTTGTCACTGCATGTATATTGTTTTACACTGTCGACAACACCAACTTTGCTAAGACAGTCTCAAAAGACCTAGCTTGAATGTCATTATATGTTTTAATAGCTTTAGTCTGTCTCTAGCATTGCAAACCAGAGTTAACTATATCACCCATAGACCAGCTACTACACTGCTTAAGCCACATACTCACATAGGTAATGCTGCCACACTAGCAAAGCACAAACCATGGCAACCACAATGCAGCATATCCCGCGAAATCATATGTAATCCCCCAAGCGAGAACCCGCATATCTGTAAACACCTCACTATGACATTCAGCAAGATCAATCTTAACATGCACACATTTACCATGAATGTATTATAGCTTATCTTCAAAAAAAACTGCGCTGTTTAACCTGTCACGATCTGTAATGTATATGAAACTGCTTGCAGCAGCTGTCGTGGCGCTGCACGCTTGCTGTCATTTCATGCGCAAATAAAATAAAGAATTTAAAAAAAAAAAACTGTTGGGAAACAAGTCAACCCTTATTTAAAATATTGAATTGACCTCTAGTTAATTCATGCTTTCAAAGAATAAAAATCCCCCCATTTTTGTGATTTGTGTATATATATGTATAATTCTTGTTCATTGTCACTGTTATTTGGCGCCCTCTGGTGTCCATTACAACAGCACAAACAGACCGGGATTTTTTTTTAATGCTCTGTCTTAATTTTCGTCATTTGTCTCATCAAAGCAATATTTATCGGCTCCTCTTTAAACTTTCAATGGTGGTAATGTAATCAATTTAAAACAATAAAAAGCTTATTGGGAGACATTATAAGAGGGAATGCAGTTGAGGTCATATACGTATATTATATATACTATGTCTGACAATATTTCAAACAAGGTCTAAAATGTTGGTATAATAGCCAAATTATGATTCTTCTCACATACAGTAGGTGTGGCAAACAAAATTAAAAAAAAATTAAAATAGGTAAATGCCCTGCTTGTAGTTATTTGTAAGGACTTTCTAGGAGGACCTGAAAATGATCCCAAACTCTGCTTTGGCGTGATACATTAGTCACCACCCCCTGCCGTGGGCTGATGACAATGCAGGTGGATTTGCATGGGTGGCAGTGGAAACAGTTGCAACACTAACCTGTACATTGGCGTTTGGTTTATTAATGGAAATGTTAAAGGGACACTCCAGTGCCAGGAAAACAAACCGTTTTCCTGGCACTGCACGTCCCCTCTCCCTCACACTCCCCATCCCAGGTTGCTGAAGGGGTTTAAACCCCTTCAGTGACTTACCGGAGTCCAGCGCCGATGTCCCTTGGTGCTGGTCCAGGGTCCGCCCACACTCCTCCCCCGCCGGATGACGTCATCCGGTGGGGGAGACCGATTGCGCTTGCGCGGCCCCCGGCGAGGTGAGATCTAATGCGCGTACGCAGCAATGCCACGCACGCGCATTAGACCTCCCCATCGGAAAGCATTGAAAAATACTTTCAATGCTTCCCTATGGGGATTTTAGTGATGCTGGAGGTCCTCACATAGCGTGAGGACGTCCAGCGACGCTATAGCACAAATCTGTGCTACAAACCCGGAAGTGCCCTCTAGTGGCTGTCTAGTAGACAGCCACTAGAGGAGGAGTTAACCCTGCAAGGTAAATATTGCAGTTTATGAAAACTGCAATATTTACAGTTGCACGGTTAAGAGTAGTGGAACTTGGCACCCAGACCATTCCAAGGGGCAGAAGTGGTCTGGGTGCCTGGAGTGTCCCTTTAATGGTACTAGTACTGGTGATGTTGATGGTGGTGCTGGTTATGGTAATATTGACAGTTAATGGGTTGCTCGTGCCAGTGGTAGCAGAAGCAACTGATGTCACAGCTATCTCCTCTGGAGGAGGCTCTTCTATAGCAGATACAGAATTGGAGATGGTGAAGTTACAGGAGGCAAGAGCAAAGACGTTGCTGGAGACAATACTGGGCTGCTGTCTGTCCCCTCCACACTCTCCTTCTCTAATTGCTCTGGCTCATCATTGTTAGCATAGACAAGTGCAATATTTGCAGTGGTGCTGGAAATGGAATTCTGAACCCCCAGATTCATCACCACCACCAACAGGTACCCTGTTCTAAGTCCTCACTAAGAAGTGTCTCTGATGACCCTCACAAAGCAGACTCTTCTGCACTGTCTCTTAGTTGCTTGAACTAGCTCTGGTAGAAAGAGCTGCAGTGCAAACGTCAGTATACGTTGTTACAGCATGAAAAGGATGGGAAAATAATTTGACTCCTGGGTGTTGAATCGAACGTAACAGACATGCTGCTAATCTCCCTATTCTGAGGCTGAATACGACCAATAGTAATGGCGATGGTGGTGGTGGTGTTTCAGCAGGCCTCGTAGCCGGGACGTTCAAACTCTGAGAAGCCATGGAACCACTGTTGATGGTAGGTTTGTAAACAAGACCCCTTCCACTACTCTCCCTCTATTTTGTCTTTGGATTAGTACATGACATTGCTTATGGTGAGCTTGTAGGTTTATAAATGATTGTATATTGTGTAAACGTATACAACTTTATACAGTGAAATTAGTTTGTGTTGCAAAAAGGGTTGGTGCTTGAGGGATTTACTACTATGTTATTGTTTTTACATTAAACACTGCACATTGCTTGCACAGTTACACAGCACACACTAGACTGAATGCACTCACACAAATAGGATTTTCTTTCTTCAAACAGTTAATCTAATCTCACACAATGAACAATGATAAAATGTTCCTATCCCCCACCTAAAGTTGGCAGTAACTAATAACAGAACATTTGTATTTTTTTGCTTTTTTAGTGAACCGCATTGCACTCATCAAACAGTTAACAAAAAACAAAACACTTTTTAACCCCTTAAGGACAGAGCCAATTGTACAAGTTGTAATCAAAACAAAACCTGAAATTTGGTTGTTGTTCAACCATAATTCACCTCCTTGATATCAAGTGTACCCACACTTAATTGTATATCATTTTGTTCAGGAGAAGCAGGGCTTTCATTTTATATCACATATTTATATATGAAACAACTGTGAATAACATCTAAAAACGTATGAGAAATTCAAAAAAATAATTTTTTAAGTTCTTCATGACATTTTAACTGTTAATGTCATAATACTGTTTTTACTGCAATAAAATACACATATTTGTATTCAGCAATGTCACACGAATACCACTGTAAACCCCATGTACAGGTTTTATGAGTTTTTGGAAACTTACACAGGTCAAATATAGGACTTTCCCCTTTTCATGTAAATCATGTCTTTATTGTATTTAGGCATGAGAAAAACTAAATGAAATACAGTTGAGAGCACGCAGGCCTCTAGTATGTTACATTTGTAAATAAGATATACAGATGCGCAGAGGTGCCACTTGGGTAATTCCAAACGTTGCATTATAACTGGAGGTGTTCCAAGATCACATTGTATCTGTGGCGGGGTTGGTTATTGTAGGCTACGGTACTTAAATTATTATTTTTTTCCCTTTTTTTATTTTTTTATTATTATTTTTTTTTTACTGTAAATCAGTATAAATCAAGGACATTCAAAAAGCAAAACCCTTTTCCCTCGCAGGGGATATGGTGTACAGTACGCAAACAGAGTGGGAAAAAATAGGTTTACATGTAGCTCCTTATTGTTTTATTTATTTTTTTACCTTTCCTGGAGCTATATGTCGATCAATCACGGAGCGCATTTCCATAGTCAAACAGTTATGATTAAAGGTAAGTGTAGATGGGGCTTTCTAGTCCCCTGAGCATGGGTGCTAAGGTGGACCACTGAGGGTCTCTGGGCTGTATATCTATTGTCGTGGGGGACAAGTGCATAGTGTCATTTATAAGTTTGTTTGTTCGGCAATCGTTCGTGTCCTTCATTAAATCGTCATGTTCTATGTCAGCTATAGTCTTACTAAGGGTTGCTTGAGCCCTCTCTTAGGGGAAGGGTATAGATCCGCCTTATGTGTTGTGGTTTTGCCATAGACTGTGCTATGAGGCTCAGAGGCGGTCTTGTGAGGTGAATGTAGCCGTTGGTGTTGAGGTTATTGTCAGTCTTGGGGATCATTGTGTGGGTGGCTTTCCCCTTTTCCATTGAAATTTGCTAGATTGGTTTGCTGGGCCTGTGTTGTCTTTGAGACCGTATGGTAGACCAGGAATGGAAATTAACCCCATCTTGGCGTACCATTTGTAAAAGTAGACAACCCAGGGTATTCAAAATGGGTTATATGCAGTCTTTTTTTTTTTTTTTTAAATTTTTTATTTTTGTAGTGCAGGTGATTACAGATTATTGTCATACGCCACAACAGCGTTCATTTTCATAAGGTTACAGATGCGTTAAACAGTGGCATAAGGAACTTGCACAAAATTTTAGTTTTTGTTAAACATGCTTAGTTATACGATTTATGTATATGTTAGCAATCTAGTTGACAGACGAATATTACTCAGTGTTGCTACTATATGGTATATGTAGTAGATTCAGTGTTTTATCACGAATAGTAAGAGCATGCAGGTTTACGAATACAATAAGCGATTAGCTACAAGCTAGGATTGACATGAGTGTCCTAGAGTCTCTCCCCCCCCCCTGCCCTGACAAAACAATATTGCCCAGTGGCCCAATTAAGTATACAATTTAAGACAAACAACTTAATTGCAGGATGGGTTAATCCGGCGTGTGGTGAAGCATTTCAGGGGCGCAGATGCTTGTCTCCAGGCGTTGGGTTCAGCTGTGGAGTGTCCAGAGAGGGTTAAGCAGTTCTTAACGGGTGCTGGAGTAGGATAAGTCTCTGTAGGCTCGTACCTTCGCGGGAGTTGGTGAGAGTACGTTCTTACGACTTGTTTTGCCGCTTGATTGAGGGTTCTCCCTTCCGGTTTGAGGGAGCCCGGTCGACTTTCTAGGGTTTGTGTAGGCCCGGTCGGGATTCACTCTGCACGGTGCGTGGTATATGGCGTCGTATCGCATTGCAGGTCCCCTCTCATGGAGTCCGACGGCTGGCTCACCGGTGAACAAGTCGCTTTGCCATACGCCTGGTGGATTTAATAGCCGTTTCTCCCAGGTGAGGTGGATAGTACAGGGTAGGTGTTGCTGCGTTCCGTGCTCCACCATTAGTCTCGGCGTACGTGGGCTGGTTGAGCGGGAAGTGCTTTCCCTCGTTTGCAGGTCGGAGCTTGGCGGCCATCTTGGGCCCGACATGTGGACTGCAGTGCGGGTGGGGGACTCAGGATGCTGGCTTGGTAGGTTGGGTCTCAGAGGTGTGGACCGGGATCACCCCCCCGGTCCATAGGGGGGGGAACGGGGCCGGCATCCCCGCGGGTCCGACTCCAAGCCCCGAGCAGTATGCGGCAGGGCAGCGGCCGTCCGTCCCGCTCGCCTCTGGAGTAGGCCTCAAAAAGGGTCGGATAGGTTTCCTCGTCCAGGGGACTGTAGCCCGTAGGGCCAGCCTCGCCCTGGGCCCCAGGGCTCTCTGCCCGCCAAGGGCCACCGTTGCCGGCAAGTTTTTGCGAAGAATTATGCTTAAAATCGCCTGTTTAAAGGCTAGGCTGTAGGAGCTGGTCTAGCATGCGACCAGCCGGCTCGGCGGTCCGGCCCCGCCCCCTGCAGTCTTTTTTAGTAGCCACGTAGTCACAAACCCTAGCCAAAATTTGAGTTTATATTTGTTTTGCATTTTTCACAAATAAACTGGGCTTTCACCAATGATAACATCTGTATTATACATTTTACTGCTCTAAAGTACTCATATTTATGTAGAGTAATGTCTCACGAGTACAACAGTACCCCTCATGTACAGGTTTTGTGGTGTTTTGGAACGTTACAGGGTCAAATATAAGATTTGCCAATTTCTATTTTTGCTAATTGAAATTTGCCAGATTGGCTATGTTGCCTTTGAGACGGTATGGCAGCCCAGAAATGAAAAAAAGTAACCCCACCATGGCATACCATTTAAAAAAAATAGAAAACCCAGGTTATTCAAAATGGGGTATGTCTAGTGTTTTTTAGTGGCCAAAGTTAGTGTTCACATTTTTTTTGTGTGCATTTTTTTTTTTAACAAAACTGCACTTTTACTGGTGATATCATCGTCGTGATAAGTTATGCTGTTTTAAAACACACATATTGTGTTCAGCAAAGTCTCCCAAGTACAATAGTACCCCCCATGTCCAGGTTTTATGTTGTTTTGGAATGTTACAGGGATAAACATAGGACTTGCAAATTAAATTTGCTGGACTTGCTGCCTGGGTTGTCAGACTGGTCCCTCAAATTCTAATTAATTATGTTAAAAGAATACATAAGTATACACTTGGAATTTCTACACTATGTATTTAAATCCTACGTGTATATTTATGTAATTATTTATGTAATTATATCTGTTTATATGTATATATTTTTTCATTCTAAGTGTATTTAGATTATATATATATATATATATAATATATACAATTACTGTATGTATATATTGTGTGTGTGTGTGTATATATATATATTTAACTCCATAATAAGTGTATTTTGATATTGATATATATAACTATCAATATAAAAATACACTTATGGGATATATATATATATATATATATATATATATATATATTTTTTTTTTTTTTTTTTTTTTTTTACCCCTGATTGCTATATTCACTTTTTTTATTTTTTTCACCAGCAGGGGGACTGTCTGTCAGTTTAGGCCAGTGATGGCGAACCTTTTTGAGCCCAAGTGCCCAAACCGCAATACATGCCAACTTTTGTTTTCCTTAAAGTGCCAACACGGCAATTAAACCTGAATACTGAGGTTTAAGTTTAGAAAAAACAACTCGTACTGTTGTCTGAACTAATTAACAACTTTTGTTTTTAAAGAACACAACAACAGAGAGTTCCATGATACAAATTTTAAATAATGATATAAATAGATAAAATTGAAGCTTATATTTATTAGTATTTCCAACAAATGCAATACACACACAGACTGCTGAATACATACACACAGTCTGCTGAACACACACACACACACACACACACACACACAAGACTGCTGAATACAGAGACTGATGAATACACACACAGTCTGCTGAATACACATACAGACAGACTGCTGAATACATACACACACAGTCCGCTGAATACAAACATAGACTGCTGAATACATACACACACACACACACACAGACTGCTGAATACATACATACACACACACAGACTGCTGAATACATACATACACACACAGACTGCTGAATACATACACACACAGTCCGCTGAATACAAACATAGACTGCTGAATACATACACACACACACACACACACACACACACAGACTGCTGAATACATACATACACACACACAGACTGCTGAATACATACATACACACACAGACTGCTGAATACATACACACAGACTGCTGAATACATACACACAGTCCGCTGAATACACACACACACACAGTCCGCTGAATACATACACACACACACAAACTGCTGAATACATACACACACACACAGACTGCTGAATACACGTGCACACACACAGACTGCTGAATACACACACATACTGCATTGAAGGGTGTAGTGTATGTGTGTGTGTGAGGGGTGCTGTGTGTGTGAGGGGTGCTGTGTGTGTGTGGGGGGGGTGCTGTGTGTGTGTGGGGGGGGTGCTGTGTGTGTGTGAGGGTTGCTGTGGGTGTGTGAGAGAGGTTGTTGTGTGTGTGGGGGGGTGTGAGGAGTGCTGTGTGTGTATGAGGGGTGCTGTGTGTGTGTGAGGGGTGCTGTGTGTGTGTGAGGGGTGCTGTATGTGTGTGTGTGTGAGAGGGGTGCTGTGCTGTGTGGGGAGGTAGGGGTGCTGGGCAGGGGTATGGGGGCTGTGCTGTGGGGGGTGGGGTGCTGTGTGTGGGGGTGGGGGTGCTGTGTGTGGGGGTGGGGGTGCTGTGTGGGGGGTAGGGGTACTGTGTGTGGGGGGTAGGGGTGAGGTGTGTATGGGGGGTAGGGGTACAGTGTGTGGGGGGGGGTAGGGGTGCTGTGTGTGTGGGGTGTAGGGGTGCTGTGTGTGTGGGGTGTAGGGGTGCTGTGTGTGGGGGGGTAGGGGTGCTGTGTGTGGGGGGGTGTAGGAGTGCTGTGGGGGGTAGGAGTGCTGTGTGTGGGTGTGGGGGGTAAACGTGTTAAATAAGTATTCTAAATCAGTAGTAGTGCCTACTCTGCATTGATGGCAAACCTATGGCCGCGTGCCCACAGAGAGGGCCCGGCGTGCCACCTGTGGCACGCGTGCCATAGGTTTGCCATCACTGGTTTAGGCAGATCCAAAGCCAGCTATACTGACCATGTAATCGCTCTTTCTTCCGAGGGGCCTAAATTATAGAGGGGGGACTGCCTGGGCTGGCAGGCAGTCCTCCAGAAGAGGATCGCGGCGGAGGTGAGTAAATGGAGGTCGCAGGGGTTAAAAGTCATTAGGGTGTTCTATGCCGCCGTAACGGCTTTAAATCTCATTATAATATTGTAAAGCGCTACGGAATCTGTTGGCGCTATATAAATGGCAATAATAATAATATAATGGGGACAGCATTGAATGCCCTAATGGGTGTTAAGGGGTTAACAACTGTCTATTGGTAACCTAGTTTTGCACTAGGATTAATTTATCTCCTACTCAAAGTTGTTTCAAGTGCCCCTGGCAGTAGCCGCTACCTAATTACAGCAGAAAAATAAACCTAATCTCACAATAAAATTAATGACCCTCTCGCACCATCTCCCACACAGACACAGCAAGGGTAAAACACACTGTATGATGTCTGGTCTGTCTCCCACAGTAAGAGCAGTCAAAGTGTTTGGAAGAATCCTACTTAAAAGTATAGATTGTTTTACTGCTTCTCTATTGGTCTGTTGTCAATCTTTTTATCTCCTCTTTCATTGGGCAGGAGATTCGGCCCACGTGATTGGGCAGACCACTTCTCCAGTATGGCAAACTAAGCTGCTAATTTGCCCACAATCGAGGGGAGAAAAAATATATTCTTCTCCATTCTATCCCTCTTTTTTTATAGTGCCAGGAGCGATGCTGTCCAGGCGTTTGTGAGTCGGCACCCTGAGATTCTGGCACGGCCCAGATTTATCCAAATTGCAATTGGGGCTCAGCCGAATCTCCAAGTCTGCTTTGTGCAATGCAATTGTATTTTTAGTTTAGCATTGTATTAAAAAAGGAAGACTGATAAATCCTTCCAGTTGGGACAATTGTAGTAGTGTCATTTTTGACAGGTAGTTGTTTGATTGCCTGACTTTTTTTTCGGTCGAAGAAAGGTTCATTGTAGAGATACTGATTGTTTCGTATCGGATCTCTCTTCTCCATAGTCCGTCTATGTGAAGAACGTAAAATAAGGGTTGAAAAGAAAACTTTACAATCTCTACAGCCGCCCCATTTTAAACAGGAGGTGTGTTATTTATCAACTAGGTGGATTAATTAGGCTTACTCTACATTCACAAACTTATTTATTGGTTTCTATATTATGTGAAAAATAGCAAGTAAAGTATTTGGTGGTGGGTTCTGAACTAAAACACCAGGCATTGTACTGACCACCTATGTTTGTTTGTTTTAGCTTCCTGATGACCTGAAAATTCAATGGAATAAAAGGTTAAAGAAAACTGCTGGTTTCTGCAGAAACCCTTCCTACCAGCCTACTTACTTGGATCGCAGTGCCATGTTTGAGCTGTTAGAGAAAGTGTGTGACTGTACAGGTAATTTACTTATTGAATCATGTATGTTAGTTGAGTTTACTTTAATCTTTCTATCACTCTGTAAAATCTTCTGTAACATTATTTACATTTAGTTGTGTTTGTATCTCTTTCAACATTATCTTTTTATTACAAGTTGATACTACATTTGCCACCATCAATTATTATATGCTCAGTTCAAACTTTTAATACTTTATTACCTGGGGTTTATTTCCACTTTTCCCATTTGTGTACCATTCCTACTCTTTCAACAAACTTTTTTGTTTTTCCTATGTGTGCATGTATTCCACCTCTTTACCCCTTTCTGGATTTTATTATTTTTTTCCCCTCATTCTTCTGTCCCTTCCTGACACCCGTACACTGGGCCCTTGTAAGTATGTAACAATATTCCTATTAACATACGTTTAGTTAAGAAGAGAGCAGGACTTAATAAATGAACAGCCTCTAACACGTAAAGCAAGGAATAGGAGAGAAAAGTCTGCATCCTTAAATCTGCATATGAAATAATTTCATTAGAAAACCTTTTACTTAACCTATTAAAAAGGTAGAATGTTATGGTTCCATGCTTATCGCTTTATTTTTGTTACTTTTCTTTTCACCTGGTTTTATTTTCACTTTTATTTAACGTTCCCTTTTTTTTTCTCCTCTCTCATCATTTACTTTTATGTTTTTATACATACACGCAGACATCTCACCACAACGCCTGAGATAGGTACCACAACACCCAAACATAACGGGATCTATACACTGGCCTCTAAGACGCAGGCAACCTAGCAACAAGAGGCGTCTTAAATACCCGCCACCCCCTTAGGTCAGGGGTTACACTAAGCGTGCCAGACTACCACTAAGACATCTAACGGACCAACGGCCACACAAACATGCATAACGCACCGCACATAGTTCCCAGAAGGTACACACTCCCTGGCACTATATACACACAACAAAGCGAACCTGAGATCACACACACGCGTAAGCTCCTACGCAGCACTGCAGCCTCATGCAACACAAAGGAGCATACTTCACATCCCACGCCTTTAGTACCCCGGGAGCGCAACACAACCAACCACTAGCCTGTAGAAATCTAGCTAGCTCCGGGTTTGTCCCCAAACATGATCAAAATAAGAAAGTGCTTGCCAAACGCATTTCACTGTATAGCTTGACACTAACCCCAAATACTGAGAGTATACTCACTATTGCTGAATATTTGCAAACTAACGATCTCATGAAATGCTGAATGTAACTTTCTTGTACAACTGAGCAAAGAAAATTAAAGAATTAAAAATAATTAAAAAAAATAAATAAAACCTTTTACTTGATTTCATTATATTTTCTTTTCCTAGACCGTTTTCGGGACACACTGATCCATGAAGTCTGTCATATGGCTGTATGGTTAATTCATAAAGTTCCTAAAGGACCTGGCTCAGTTTGGAAATTTTCATTTAAACAGCAATTTGGGGGGAAAAATGACCATTACTGTGGCAAACTCTCTTGTTTTTTTGTTTGTGTTTTTTTTTTAAATCACTGTAAGATGACAACAGGAAGATTGGAGGTATAGCAGCCCCCAGGATGGTCAAACTGTTGCAGCAAGAGAAATGGGGCACATTCTTCTTATTTTATCTTAAGTTATTCAAATAAATTTGTGATATAAAAAAAATTGCATACCTAAATTATTATAATAATTACTTTATTACTGCACAGTATGCTGGTGTTCCTCTTCACGTTGTTAAGACCAGGAACTTAGACTGATTTCAAGCTTCAAAGTGGGGGTGTGGGGGGTAGCCACAGGCATTGAAGGCACCAAATATTGCAGCAGCCCCTGCTGCCATGTGAGGTATCAGGGAGCCGGGCTGGGGGCAGACATGTGTTGGGTGGTTGTCCTGGAATCATATTAAAGCAGGCCCCCAATAGCTGAAGTGATTCCTTTCATAATAACTGCTCAGATGGGGACTTTGAAGCTGGAGTCATTAAAGTAAGGAAGATAGGTGGTAGTTGTAGCAGTACCTGCCTTATCAGCTGCTCGGGCTGGGGGAACTTGTGGTATTAAACTAAGGAGGCAAGCTCATGATAATAAAGCAGTGCTTGTCACTGTGTGGGTCTAGTATCAAACATCAGCACAATGGGAAGGATATTGTACAAGAATAATTTTATAAAGACAAATTCTAATCAACAGATGGTGATGGAAACAAATATGAGCAAATGAGATCCTTTAGACCTCAAAAGATCTCCCATACTGTGAATACTGACAGCAGTTTGATTTTCTTTTTTTAAAAATACCTTTGTGTTTAATACCCTGTATAAAGAAAGATGCTTTTGCTTGTAGGATAGATGGCAGGAAATTTATTTCAAGCAAAAATATAGACTAATCTCTCAAACTGAAAATAACGATGATAGTTTGCACATTTGCAGCATCTGAACGATTGTCTCCGGTCACATACAGGAGCATTACCAGGGAATGCATATATGGGTATATAGAGTTTATCCCAATATTCTATAAGTGCTCTGCACAGCATATGTTGTTCATATGCATGAGGATGAAACACATAGTTGAAGAAAAATGATAGCATGTCTAATGGCAGTAGAAATAAACAGGAAAGAAGCATGTGTCTTGTGAAGGCTTCAGGGGTTAATTGAAGCATACTAGGTCACCCAACAGAGCTTCAAGGACTTCATAATATCTAACTGTGGTCGTTGTCAGCACTAGCCGCCTTGTCGCCATAGTGGGGCCATTGTCACTGGTCTCACTAAATTTTGATAAGGGTCTGGAGCTAGTCAACTATGGAAGTAATCATTCGGCTGTGGTGGGGCATGTTCGCGCTTCCTGCTTTCCAGCTGCTGCCAGAAGTCGTGAAAGAGCTTGACCAGCCATATTGGGTGAGTCGCATGTGAGTTTGTCAGCTTGGATGGCTGCACCTCGCGTGTTTGCTAGTTTCAGGTAGCCTCCCCATAGTAGCTTGGGTTTACCCCACTGGTCCCAAGGGGGGGTGAAGGGGGAGATAAGAGGGAGCTTGTCAGAAGGTAACTGCTTCTGGTCACTGACTTCATCATCCCCAACTGAATTTAACTTGTCTAACTATAAAGCTGAATATTGGAATTGTAAATGAGGCTAATGATACATCTATGATGAGTTCTACTGCCCCCAACCTTCTCCCTTTTGCACGTTTTCTCACATGTTGCTATTCTTATGAATACAAAGAATAATGCGCTCTCAGAATAAATAAATGGAAACCATGACGAGCACAGCACCAAATTAAAAGGAGGATTATATGGCCTTAAGAGGGCAACCATGTGAGACCAGAACATGAGTGCTTGTCGCCGGCGTGGTGATGCACGCACGTTTGCATCACCAAATAGAAATCCGAGGGGACGGAACCTTACAAAGGCTCCGGCATGCAGTGGCGAGCATCAGTAAGAATGCCAAGAGGAGGAGCAGCTACATCAGAGATAGACATGGGTGGCATGGACAGTAAGTATATGACCTGCATTGGTATGCGCCTCCTGTACCCACGCTGGACAGGCTCCATGACACATCATTACTTTCCTAAAGCTTCCTCTTGCCCCTCTCATTTTCTCAGTTTTCTGCTTCTGAATTGGAATTCTGCACCACAATTTTTTTATATACAGTTATGACTCACAATTATGGCATATCAGCAAAGGCAAATAAATCATATCCTTTACATTTTTTTTTATTGTATTTAGGATACTAACACAACATAAATCTTCTTCAACTGAGAGCACACGTCATAACTTTCTCAACAACGTTAAGTTTACGATTTGTCGGGTGCTTCAATAGTACTCATCTCTTCCGCTGTCTCTGATATTGTTGGCTCAGTGTCAGACTTCAGATAACCAATAATGCTAGACGCTCCTGCAGACGAGGCAGACCCTAACCAAGATAATCCCGTAGCAAATGCAGAGCCCACGGCTCCAGAGCTTTCGGAGATGGCAGATCCTAGATCTCTAATGCCACGAGTCATGGTCTCTTCTGCCTCTCCAGGCTGTTTAGCTAAAGATTCAGCAAGTGGGGCTATATATTCCGCAGCAGACAGCAACATGGCCGCTGGACCAGCAGGTAGTGTCTCTGCTTTAGAAGCTACAATAGGAGCTAATGTTTGTGCACCTGAGGCTAGCATGTTCCCAACCATTGCTAGCCCTTTTCCAGCAGCTGATCCCAAGACACCAGACACTGCTGTTACCCCTTGCCCTGCAAGATCAACGCCCTTGGCTGTTACCGAACCCATAACTTCAGATCCTGTGTTTAAAACAGAACCTACAATTTTGACTCCTTTAGCTGCAGTCAATGCCATCTCTCCCGGGATGGGGGCTAAGGCCCTTATTATCTGAAAAGCAAACGACATGTATTAAAATACAGCTTAACCTTGTTTGGGAGATCAATAGCATTCTAAAGTATTCACTATTCAAATGAGAGAAATGGTGAACCCTTTACACCAGCGGTCCCCAGATATTGTAGAACTACAACTCCCATGATGGTTTGCATGTCTTTGGAATACCTTTTGAATGGCACAGCATTATTGAAGCTGTAGTTTTAAAACATCTGGGGATCTACTTTTGGGCACCCCTGATTTACACTGAGTTCATGTGACTTGCATATGCCATACCAAATTATTCACAAACAATCTTCAATATAAATGAAGAATGATGTAGACTAAACATAACTTCTAACAGAAAAACTGTATTTATTTCACTAAAGGGCAACTGAAAGCACTTTCTTATTCAAATATGTTTATTGAAGATGTTTCACTTTCTGTGAATTGTTTACAGATATGATACCAGCGGCGTACATACCGCGGTCGCAGGGGTTGCAGCTGCGACCAGGCCTGGCACTCCAGGGGGCCCGGCCGCCCTGCGGACCCCTGCGACCGGGTACCAGGCCTGCTGCCACATTTTGCGGCCCCGGCCCACATATGGAGGGGTCCATCGGGTGGCCCATGCTGTCAGGGCCACCCAATGGATATGGATGGTGAGGGGGCGCGGTCTGTGCTGGGTGCTTTAAGAGCGCGACCGGGTCCCTGTGATTACATCAGAGCTGGGAGGAAGTGATTCCCCGGTCACTCCTCCCAGCATACTGAGAGGCTGAGCCCGCGCGGGAGGAAGGAGGAGGAGGGAGTCAGAGTGGGAACTATGACTCCCATCAGGCTGAGCCACCACTGTACCCCAGGAAAAGTAACAAGGTAGGAAACATTCTGTGTATGTGTGTGTGTTTCTCTGTATGTATGTGTGTGTCTGTGTCTCTGTATGTGTATGTGTGTCTCTGTATGTGTGTGTGTCTGTGTCTATGTGTATGTGTCTGTGCCTGTGTGTATGTGTCTGTCGAGGGATGTGTGTGTGTGTGTGTGTATGTATGTATGTGTCAGGGGGGGCATGGATTGGGAGAGAGAGGGGAGCACGGATCGGGGGAGAGGAGGGAGGCCACAGATCAGTTTTGCACCGGGGCCCCATGGATTGTGTGTACGCCACTGTATGATACAGATTGCTCAGAGAAGGCATGCATACCATCCAGAATATTTTCTTGGCATGTGACATAGTATTAAATTAGTAGCCTATGTGCAAAGCAAGCAACCATTAGGCTAATGTGCCAGAAAGTGTGTCCTAGCAACCACATTGCACACTGCATAGTAACAGCGCTACTTTCCTGCAGATATCAAAAGTCATGCAACTTTACCGCATAATTCATGGACACTCCATGGCTTTGGTGTCTAGATGTACAGAAAACTGTGCATGAAAAATGTGCAATTCTACCACATAAATTCTAAATGGCATGTGAGGTCTATGTGGACATTACTACTACGGTAACTCTAAGTCCATGCCACATCTGTCCAAACTTAAAAAAAAGCATGAAAACCATAAATTTCTATAGACTATAAATCACAAACTATAAATTGACCGTGCGTCGTTGTCCCACTATTCCATAAACAACACCATTACATGGTGGCTGTGGATAGCTTTGTGAGTTTATTTACCTTAACAATTCCACCTGCACCTCTATCCACCCGACCCCCATATACTTTACCAATATCACACTGCTCCCAACCGTGGACCTTTCTCACCATGTCTAGATTTGCACTGCCATATTTAAGCTCCAGAGCAAAGGTTAGGCAGCTGAACCCATAAGGTTTCTTCTCTCCCACCTCCTTCAGAGCAGACTCTACCACCTTGTCCGACGCCAAAGAAACCACTTCTCCATCAAACTTGTTATTCACTCGGTAAGTACAATCATATGCTTCTGCCTCCAGCTCTGTCTTTTGTACAACAACGGATCCTCCATGCACAGAGTCTTCTCCAGAGCCAACGATTCTACCTGGATAGGATAAAGAGGAAAAGATGTATAAAAAAAATCAACTGTCTACTAAAAAACAATACATTTGATCCAAAATTACAGCAGAATATCCACGTGCTTCACAGATGCCAAGTAATAACAACCTGAGCAGCCAACATGTTGCTCTGAGATAAGAGTCCCCCGTCCTTATCTTCGCAGTGGGATTCTCCCCCCACCCTTTCCCTTTCCCTTTCACACCTGCCCTTTCATTTTCCATTCCTTACTCTGCCTTTTCCTCTGTTTTAGTTATGTTTACTTATAATAAAATTTGAGTCAAGTTTGCATTGTTCTTTTCCTTTGAAGATATATTGTCATTGTATCTTTGTGACTTGTCTCTTAAGTAAAGTTTTTTTTGTTTTGTGGTTTTTCTTCAAATCACTATTTACATCTTGTAGATTTTTCTGTGCAGTGCCTTTTACTACAAAAATACTATAGCATGATTACTTGCTCCAATTTATAGCGAAAATCAATTACACTACCACGGACATGTTTGTACTCGTAAAACAAGAAAAAAAGTTTAGTCAATCCCCCACACAATCTCCTACAGTTATGGCTGAAGTAGAAGGCGAGGAGAGAGGACGTACAGCTGAGCTGAGGCCTTAGAAGTTTAAACTATCTTAGCTGTGGCATAAATCTTGGACACTGGTGTTATGATCCCCAGTCATCCATCCACATGTATTACCCCTAGCCACCCAACCACACCCAATCATCAATACCTATCAATCCATCCCAGGCAACATTCCAGCCCCCTTAGTCCCAGTCATCCATCCACACTAATTAATCTCAAAATGTCCTCTACACTCATTATATTCCCAGGCAATCCTCAACACCCATCATACAGGAGTGAATCTCTAACAACATTTTAAAATGGCTGCTATCATGCACAATAATCCTGAGCAGTAACCAAGCCAATAACATGGACAATTCATGCAAATAACGCATGTAAACAAAAATCTGGATGCAATTTCAAGTTATTTCAAGGAGTTTGCTATTGTAAACTATGCAAGGTATTTTCTATAAGATGTACATCGCAAGGAGAATATGTGAAACAATCGCATGCAATTATAAAAAAGCAGACAAAATGGTTATTGCTCAGTTTTTACTACAGGATGTAATTACGGCTGGTAATATAACCATTTAAAAGGATTGAGTATTCATTCACAACCCACTCTGGTCTAAACCATATGTAGAAGCCATTAACGGGAGTGGAGAGACAATCAAAATATAAACAACATAATGTAGTATTGACAAAATTCATTTAAAACCAAAATAAGATAAAAATCATAGTGGAGGGGGCAGGGCCGGACCGCCGAGCTGGCTGGTCGCATGCGAGACCAGCTCCTGCAGCCTAAAACCAGAAACAACTATATTTACATGAATTTTGGCACAAAACCTGCCAACAACGGTGGACCTCGCCGGGCAGAGAGCCCTGGATCCAGGGTGAGGCTGGCCCAACAGGCTACAGTCCCCTGGAGGAGGAATCCTACCCGACTTTCTCAAGGCCTACTCCGGAGGCGAGCGGGGCGGACAGCCGCTGCCCTGCCGCTTACCGTTCGGGGCTTAGAGTCGGACCCGCGGGGATACCGGCCCCGTTCCCCCCCCTCTAAACCGGGGGGTGATCCCGGTCTACACCCTCGAGACCCGATCGGCGACAAGTGCAACAGACGAAGTAGCAGGACCGCTAAGACCCACGCTCCAGGCAGTGTCATCAAAATGGCGGAGGCCATGCGGGATGGCATTGAGACCGGAACCCTCACAAGCTGCTTATCCATAGCAGCAGTACACAGAGTGGACTGCACACATCGCAGAAACTAGCTATAATCAATATGGCGGAGTCTACACTCGAGCCAGCGGACCCAACACAAGAGACTGACATCCTAGCACGGCTGGACGCCACATTTAAAGCGTTTTGGAAAAAACTAGCAGACCGACTGAGCACAAGTAAAGCTCGAGCTTCAGACCCACCTGAGACGCCACCATACCGCTCCCGCCCAGAACGCACACCCAGTCAGGCCAAACGTGCCAAAAAAATATGGCAGAGGAGAAGACGCTCTCTCCTGCAGGCAGGGACACACGTGACGGCGCCCGACAGCGACTGCCACACAGCACAAAGTACAGCAAACCGCACTCAAGCATGTAAGAACAGAGCAGCTAGCCATGAGAGCTGGGAAGAGCTTGCACTCACACCCGAGAGGGACCCACACTACACCTGCAAATATACCTGGGAAAAGGACAGTCCGCCCACACCTCAGCAAGCAGACAGCGAAGTACATGAAGCACGCAGCCCTGGTGGTCGGAACTGGTGAGTCCCTGAATGGATTACAAAGCCCGGGAACAACCCTTAAAGGCATAGGCTGAGGAGGACTCTGTGAGACATGGGGCAGGAGGAATGGGACACACAGCCCCCGGTAGTGGCAGACTATCGCTCCCCTTGATCCAGGAATTATACTACACCATGCTTATTGAGCCGCACATGTACCGCACAGAATTAACCCCCTGCCTCCTCAAGCAGCCCAACCTTGCAGATCCCTACATAACTCTAAACTCCTGCCATTGGAGAGACTGGGGCAGCCAAAGGGGAAGGTGTACCTGAAACAAACCAAGCTCACAACATGATCTATTACTGCTATTTATTTCTCATAAGCGTTGACTTAGCTTTTTCGTTTAAAGAGTTAGTGAGTTATATTTAGGCTTTCAGTGAAAATCTTCCTGCATCCAGATAGCGCAAAAATACTTGTGTATGCTTAACATTGTGTCTAGCTACCTAGCAGTGACAATCCTTTACACATACCCCAGACAAGTTAGTTAAACCTGTGTCTATGCTGGGGGCTCTAAAAAGTATGCGTTGTACTGTGATGTCAGGATATTGCTAGATCATCTAATCTGAGCTAGAATCATACAACACTTAAACGCCTATCGTTATGTCTAAACGTGAGCTTCTTAATTAATAAAAATTTGCTTGTAATTCTATATACCCCATTGTTAAAAGGAATGAAAATCAGCGTGAGGAATGCCGTTGGGTTACCGCACGCATGTTGTTATATTTCTTTGCACTGCCAAAATAAAAAAATCATAGTGGAAGTTATATAAAAAGTGTAAAACACAAGCACAGGAAAGAAAAATCTGTTAATGATGTGGATGAAATTGCAACACTCTCTTAGTCAACACACTGTATTGAGTCATTCTCTTATCAGATGCAATATTTATTTAAAACCAGCTAAACAGACCGTCTCGCATACCAAAGAAAATTTTAGATGGCAAGTATACACTATTACCAAAAGAAAATTAAAAATGCCCACTTAGTTCTGATCGAAGTTATTTAACTTTTTAAGCACGTGTACCATTCAATTGTACCCCTATCAAAATGATTATTATTCAACTTAAAAGGGATTGCCTGCTAAGCATCTACAGAAAAAAAGTGTGATCTATAATATTAATACAAGGGAAATGGTAAATATTTAAAGGAAAACAATAGGCATCAAAACAACTTTAGCTTAATGGAGCAGTTTTGGTGTATAGAATATGACCTTGCAGTCTTACTGCTCAATTCTCTGCTGTTTAAGAGTTAAAGGACCACTATAGGCACCCAGACCACTTCAGCTCAATGAAGTGGTGTGGGTGCCTGGTCCATCTAGGGTTAACCCTGCAGCTGTAAACATAGCAGTTTCAGAGGGTTAATCCAGCCTCTAGTGACAGCCGCTAGAGGCGCTTCCACGCTTCTCACTGTGATTTTCACAGTGAGAAGACGCCAGTGTCCATAGGAAAGCATTGAGAAATGCTTTCCTATGGACTGACTGAATGTGTGCGTGCGGCTCTTGCTGCGCATGCGCATTCAGCGGATGACGTCAGAAGAGGGAGGAGAGTCCCCAGCGCTGAGGGGGCCCGGCGCTGGAGAAAGGTAAGAATTTAACTCCTTCCTCCTTTTTCAGCCCGGTGGGAGGGGGACCCAGAGGGTGGGGGAGACCCAAAGACCCTATAGAGCCAAGAAAACGAGTTTGTTTTCTTGGCACTATAGTGGTCCTTTAAATTACTTTTGTTTCTGTTTATGCAACCCTAACCACAACTCCACTGGCTGTGACTGACACAGCCTGCATGAATACATTATTTAATTTTGAGTTAGATCTTTGATTACTTTACTCTAAACTCTGTAAATTAAACTTTATTTACGCAAAACGGGCTCCTGCGCGGTCTAGCCAAGGGCGGATCCAGTGGGCGGCACAAGGGCAAGTTGCCCCCCAGGAAGTCAAGAGGATATCTCGTCTGCCGGGCATTGCAGAGCCAGCCCAACAGAAGTTCCGTCCTAGAGAGAGGTCTCCACAGCTGGTGGGGAGATCAAAGATCTCCTTCTACGGCTAGGCCGCCCTGATGCCAGAGGTAGGGGCAAGAACTTGGTCTGACCATGCGAGTTCAGACCAAGTTCTCCTCTCCTTGTACATTATCAGAGTGTTGCTACTCTCTGATATTTTTCCTTGGCGCTAGCTGGAAGGAGCTGTCTGCACCCGCCAGAGGTACAGACATGCTGCATCTCCCACTGGACAATCAGGAAGGAGCAAATAAACTTTAGTTTATTTAGATTTGCTGGTTTTTGGATTTTAAATTAAAAAAAAAATCTTTCCTGTCCATACTTTCAAACGTAATAAAATGAGTGCAAAGTTGAATGTTGTCTAGCACTTCACTAGGGAAACAACCTCGTTGAATTGATAAGTTACCTGCTATGTGCACAATATAGCCGTCTCCTACATATATTGCCCAATGCTGATGTCCTGGTTGTGAAATCTCAATCATGTCCCCATTCTTGGGAGTAGGCGTCTATAGGAGAGAAAAAGAGAAAGAAAAGAAATGTTTTATTGTACTTATTCCATGGTATTTTACTTATTACAAAAAGAGTACCAGAATGACCTCTCCCATTAAAAATCTTGCCAGCATTATGGGTGTAAGATCATTATGGGGGATGTAGTTCGCAACATCTGGAGTGCCGAAGGTTGCCTATCCCTGGTCTAGGTTGAACTCTTTTTTTTTTTTCGGCCCACATAAACTTAAACCTTGTTTATCTGGCCCGTGTTAGCCTTTGCGTTTGACATGCTTGGTGTACACTAAACAGCCACAACATTAAAACCACTGACAGGTGAAGTGAATAGCATTGATTATTTTGTTACAATGCCATCTGTGAAGGAGTGGGATATATTAGGCAGCAAGGTAACAATCAATTCTTGAATTTCATGTGTTAGAAGCAGGAAAAATGGGCCATCGAAAAACATCTGAATGACTTTGACCAAATAGTGATGGCTAGACGACTGGAACAGAGCATCTCCAAAACAGCAAGTCATGTGGGGTGTTCAACATATGCAGTGGTTAGTACCTACCAAAACTGGTGTAAGGAAGGACAGGCCATAAACCGGCATCAGAGTCATGGGTGCTCAAGGCCCATTGATGCACGAGGGGAGCGAAGGATAGTCTGTCTGGTCCAATCACACAGAAGAGCTACTCTAGCTCAAATTTCTGAAAAATGTAATGCTGGGCATGATAGAAAGGTTTAAAACATGGAGTGAATATGACTCACTACGAGCCGAATAGATAAGTGCAGAGATAGATTACAGGTACGGAAAGTTAAGAGCTAAAAAGAGGGGACTCCCCCGTGAACTACAGAGCCACAGACAGTACATGCAAAACTGAACACACTGAATACAGAACCAAAAACACACACCACGGCAGGACGACGCACACACCACACGCAAACTCAGAAGCTCAAGCAACGCACACACGACACCACGGCAGCAAAACCCACCCAGAACACATTAGGAGAACACCGTATCATCGAGACGGACCAGAACACAACAAACCCAACCACGAAGAGACCATGCATTCAAGATACATACGGACAGCAACTTCCAAACCTCAGACGTACGACCACCTCAGCTTAGCACGAGGGAGACAGCGATTGAACCGCCCAGCACTTACACAGGGACATGGAAATGTTACCCCTACCGCATATAAAACTACGATAACGGCTCCTGTCTCGCTCAAAATAATCAAATAAAGAGACCACGTCAAGCACACATAGAATAAAGCGGGGGCGCACAGCTCTGACAAACAGTACTGCACATTTTTAACCTAAAATAGCCCGGCTTTACCAAGCCAAACATATTATCGCACCATTCATGCCTAACGATGTAGTATAACAGCCCTAGACTGAAGTATATAATGATACCAGCAGAGGGCCATCTCAGTTGTAATTATTGTTAAACTACATATGTTCTAAATGTAATATGACTGTCATTTCTGAAAAATTTCAATCAAAACAAAATAAAGCTTAAAAAAAAAAAATGGAGTGCTTTGCAGTTTGCTGTGTATGGGGCTGCGTAGTAGCAGACTGGTCAGGGTACCCATGATGACCCCTGTCCATCATCGACAGCGTCTTCAGTAGGGACATGAGCATCAGAAGTGGACCATGGAGCAATGGAAGCAGGTTGCCTGGTCTGATGATTCACATTTTCTTTTAGATCAGGTGGATGGCTACGTGCATTTGCTTAATTTACCTGAGAAAGAGATGGCAGCAGGATGCACTATGGAAAGAAGGCAGGCCGTGGGAAGCAGTGTTATGCTCTGAGAAATGTTCTGTAGGGTAACCTTGTGTCCTGGCATTCATGTGGATGTTACTTTGACATGTACCAACTACCTAGAAATTGTTGTAGACCATGGCAATGGTGTTCCCGAGTGGCAGTGGCCTCTTTCAGCAGGTTCCCTCCTACAATGCAAAAAATGTTCAAAGAGTTCAAGGTGTTGACTTGGCCTCTTAATTTCCCAGATCTCAATCCTAATCGATGGAGGCCCCAGCTCGCACGTTGCAGGACTTAAAAGATCTGCTGCTAATGTCTTGGTGCCAGATACCACAGGACACATTCAGATGTCTTGTGGAGTCCATGCCTTGACACATCAGAGCTGTTTTTGATAGAACAAGGGGGACCTACAAGATAAGAGGCAGGTGGTTTTACTGTTGTGGCTGGTCAGTGTTTAGGGGTTTAATAATTCTCCAACTCCCCTTTTTGTACTTATTGTATTGATGAAAGTTATAGAGTATTGATGGATAATATTCTTATTATTGGACTCTGGAATAGCAATAAAATACCTGGTTAATGATTTATTTCAATTAATGATTTATTGTAATGGTTATAAAATGTTATGATTCTTCCACAAACAATACAAGCTTGCTACCTCTCTGTTGCCCAATGCTATAAACATGCACAGCATGTTACATTAGGCTGAGTACCCCAGATCTTTATACTCACTCATAAAGGATTTTTATTTCATTCATTAAGCAAATTGAAAAAATAACCCAGCTCTACCCAGTGCAGGTCTCAAATTTATATACCGAAGTAGTTGCCATAGTAATTACCTAGAACATCCTATCAAATGCAAACTCTCTCTTGTTTACCAAGCCCGGACTGGCCATTGGGCAAACCGGGCAAAAGCTTGGTGGGCATGGGCCCAGGCCGAAAGGGGAAATTAAATGATCTCCCTTGGCAACTCATGCAGAGCCAGCCATGCTGTGTCCCTTTATGAGCCAGTGGGGAGATCAAAGATCTTACTCACTGGCCCACTGGCACTTCACTGCAGGAGAGTGAGGGAAGAGGAGGACCCGGGAGGATGAATATGCCTCCGGTGAGCTGGGCAGTTAGGAGCGTTGCTGTGGGTTACTATGTGCAATGCTACAACATAGTGCAGTACATGAACTCACCAGAGTAGTGATCTCAGCTTGCAGCCAGAAGAGCTGCAGGCTCGAGTAACTCACCACCAGCGGGCCATCAAGGTTTGCAATGCCCTCCTCCTTGGAAAAAGGAAGGAAGAAGAGACAGGGGATAGAAAGCTTTTTTTTAAAGTAAAAATTATATATATACTGTACAGACCCTAAAGCAACGTACTAATCCATACCTATAAAGCACTGACCAATTCTAGTCCCTCCTATATCTCTTCACTGATCCATTAGTATGCCCCTTCTCGGTCTATCCACTCTGTCCACGACCTTCTCCTGTCTGCTGCTCCCACCCAACTCACGCTTGCAGGACTTCTCACGGGCGGCTCCTTTCCTATGGAATATCCTGCCTACCGTCATCAGACTCTCCCCTAGTCTTCAATCGTTTAAAAACTGCCTTAAAACCAATCTCTTCAGGAAAGCTTATGGAATCCCAGAGTAACCTTAATCTCACATACCTGTCCCTTGCTCTCTCCTAAAGGACAGCACTCTACTCCCTCCTTCTGCCTCACTCCCACCTTGCTTGATTGCTATCTACTGTCCTATTGTGTTTTATACCCCACCTCCTATCAGGGCCGGTGCTAGGATTTTTAGTTACACAGGCGAAGATGCATTTTGGCGCCCCCAACCCTCATTAAAAAAAAAAAAAATGCATCTTCACCTGTGTGTCTTTCCTCCCAAGCCACAGGCACACAGGCATCATTTTTCAGTCACACAGTCAAAGTCATACAGGTACACTGTCATACAAAGACAGAAATAATCATACAGAGACATACAGACACATACAAGCAGAGATATACATGCATACAGAGACATGCAGGCATATAAAGACATACATGCATACAGAGGCATACCGTCATACAGACACATACATACAGACAGGCATACAGAAACATACATACAAAGACATTCAGGCACATACATACAGACATACAGGCATAAAGAAACATACATACAGAGACATACAGGCATGCAGACACATACATACATACAGAGGCATACCGTCATACAGACACATACAGAGGCATACCGTCATACAGACACATACATACATACAAAGACATACAGGCATACAGAGACACACACATACGTACATACAGAGACATAAAGGCATACAGTTACATACATGCATACAGAGACATATATACAGACATTCAGAGACAAACATACATCCAGTTACATACATGCATACAGAGACATACAGAAACATACGTACAAGACATACAGACACATACATACATACAGAGGCATACCGTCATACAGATACATACATACAGACAGGCTTACAGAAAAATACATACTCACACACACAAACTCACAGACACATACTCGAACACACACACACACTGACAGACACACATACACACACACACACACTGACAGACACACACACACACACACTCACTGACAGACACACACACACACTGACAGACACACACACACACACACTGACAGACACACACACACACACACTGACAGACACACACACACACTCACTGACAGACACACACACACTCACTCACACACACACACTGACAGACACACACACACACTCACACTCACATGCACACACACAGACACACAGTAATTAATTATCTAAATTAAATGTAAATTTCCCACCCAGCCTCCCTACCTGGAGTGCTGGCGTGGGTCTCTCATTGGTGGTCCAGTGGGGCTGCTGGGAGGCGTGCGGCTGCAGTTGATTAGGAGGAGGCGGCGAGGGAGCTCTCTGATCTCTCTGACCGGCTCCCTCGCAGGCTGTTTTCTGATGCCGCGGGAGCCGGAATATGACGTCATATTCCGGCTCCCGCGGCATCAGCAAAAGGCGCGCGAAGGAGCCGGTCAGAGAGATCAGAGAGCTCCCTCGCCGCCTCCTCCTAATCAACTGCAGCCGCACGCCTCCCAGCAGCTCCGGGGATCCAGGAGGTGACCAGGCAGGAGGGAGCACTTCCCTCCTGCCGGTCACTGGAATTTTGCGCCCCCAGAGCCGGTGCGCCCTAAGGCGGCCGCCTGTGCCGCCTTATGGACGCGCCGGCCCTGCCTCCTATAGATTGTAAGCTTGTTTGAGCAGGGTCCTCTTCAACCTATTGTTCCTGTAAGTTTTTTGTAATTGTCTAATTTATTGTTAAATCTCCCATTCTTATATTATTGTAAAGCACTACTTCATTTGTTGGCGCTATATAAATACCAATAGTAATAAACCATCCAACACAATCACACACTGAACGAATCCCCTATAGACATTAAATGCCTTATACACAAACGGCAACACCTTGTCAAGAATGGAATGGAATCAAACATGCAGTATGTAGATAAAGGTTAACGTATACCAGACCTTAGAATGGCCTGACTAACGTATAAGAATAAGGTAGTCAAATTCAAGCCGAGGTCAAGGAGTATAGAAATCAGGATAAGCGAGTAAGCCAAAGCCGGGTCAAAGGTGTATATAATGAAGAATAGTTACAAACGGAGCCGAAATCAAAAGCTGGAATACAGAATGCGGAACAAGCACTATAGGGATCAAAAATTAACCACAACAGGGCAAAGAACCTAGCCCTTTGAGTCCCTTTTATACGGTGGCTTGTTAGAATGGTAGCCACGTCCCCAAAACGCCATAATCCGAACGTTTCAGCGGAACGTGACGTCATTAGCGTCATGACATCGATGCCCCCTTTTCGCATCATAAAAAAGGGTGGGGCTATCACGGTCTGCGTGAAAATGGCTGGAGAAGGAAGGGAAAAGCTGAAGGGGACTTACATCATCATGTGAGAGGTGAGTACCATGAGGGATAGCCCTGGTCACCACAGAAGTGACCCTGACAAACCTGCACACACACACTACATCCCTTATACATACTCTGAATCTCTTACACACTATATCCATTTTAGACAAACACTACACCACCCACATACATAGGTTTTGTACACACATTTGATCCTCTATAGCAAACTTCCCCAAACTCCGGCCCTCCAGATGTTGCTGAATTACAACTCTCATGATTCTCAGCCTATTTATTTTATTCATAGAATCATGGGAGCTGTAGTTCAGCAACATCTGGAGTTTGGGGAAGCCTGCTCTATAGATACACATTACATCCTTATACACACTTTGGATCCCCTATACAGACACTACATCCTCTGTATGCAAAAATACATACACACATACGCTTTATCCCCTATACACAAACTATGCCCCCTACACACACACACACACACACACACAGACTACAGCATCTAACCACATATATTATACCACAAACACCAAACCGCAATCAGCCCATTCTACACACGCAATCCCACAAGCCTCCAAACACATGTACAGTACACTTTCCTGGCCCTTTTGTCCTCTTATGGAGACACCAGAGACAAGTCACAAGGAAACGCAGCGCAGTGCGTCATTAAATTTGCTTGCGCTGCAGAGAATAAATGGGGGAGCTCTTTAGCAGGGCTCTGCACATGGTCTGGCCTGGAAGAGCATTGAACTAACATTCTCGCTTTGAGGGGGCTGCGCTTGTTTTTGGTAATGACAAAACACCCCCCTCTCTGGCCCTTTCCCCTCTTACTTGGACGTTGTGATTGAAAAACGCAGAGGCTGAATTTGTTCCCCAGTCCGGTCCTGGAGTTGATCATTCACAATGCTGGCATGCGGCTGGTACCAGTTTTATAAAGCTGCCTGCAAAGTACCCGGCAATATACACTTGATGATTATTGATACAACAAATGGATCGTAATCAATATTGTGAACATGCCACAGACCTTAACTGAGTATATTTTCACTTACGTATGTGCAGTCATCTAGAAGTTTTTCCCTGCTTTTATTTTCCCTTATGTGAACGTAGCAATATGTCTGCTATAAACTTACTTCTGTATTCCTACACCAATAAATAAATAATAATAATAATAATAATAATAATAATAATTCAGCTAAATCTAACTTAAAAAATAAAAGTGTGTCCTCTTTTTTTTATTTTACAAAAAGTATAGGTTTCAATAGAAATCAGCACTTTTATAAATTAACTTTGTTATGTCCCCCTGGCTGTCAATCAGACAGATTACTTCCTGTTTGTTTAGTTCAGTGGAGCTAAACTCAAGAGGCAGGAATTGACCAGGGTACCTACATTGCAATTGGGAAATCTGAGATTGGACTGCCAAAGAAAGTCTGGTCTGGGTTAGAAGTGGAGGGTTCTGCAGCATTTGTAAGCTTTTTAAATGCTTAATAGATGCATGCATGTTTTCATTGGATCTACTAAATAGTGATTTATATTTATGGGTGGCATAATGTACCTTTAACCAAATAATTGCTAAAATAGTCTGAATCGGGAAAGCAGAGGATTTATTAAGTAAGATTTGTTCACGGAGGATGAACGATATTAGTAATATGGAATGAGAGAAGGGGACATGTTACTAACATCTGAGGACCCCTACTTCCTCACTGAACACATCTCTATCTGACCAAAAAAAGGGGGCTCCGGACTTGGTAGCTGCCCAGGGCCGGACTGGGGATACAAAGCAGCCCTGGAAAAAAAGCTATGCCAGCCCCATAAGTCATTGTGCTATGTAGGGTGTTGAGATATATATATATATATATATATATATATATATAGCCAAAAGTACAAGATAGCACTCCAGGGACATCCAAGTCGAATGAATAAAACTTAGCTTTTATTAGCTCAAAATAAAAATCAACGTTTCAGTCTGTATGTGGATGAAAGTCTGTGATACAGACTGAAACGTTGATTTTTATTTTGAGCTAATAAAAGCTAAGTTTTATTCATTCGACTTGGAAGTCCCTGGAGTGCTATCTTGTACTTTTGGCTGTATCTGTTTGCTGATAAGCACCGGGCAAGTACATCAAGGAAGGTGGAGCGCATTACTATTTTTGTTTTATATATATATATATATATATATATATATATATAAAATACAGAATCCAGCGCACTCGCTTATTAACTAAACAATGATTTTTAAATCTTAGAGATTGTAATAGTTTTATTTAAAAACACCTCACCTAGGCAAAAAATGATGGGGGTTTAGTTACATTATATGATCATACATTGCATAAGCCTGCCAACTACATCAAAGTACCCCATATTCGGCAGGTCCTATCCTAGTAGCAGCCTAATGCTTGCTCTTATGAGGGTACTTTGACGTAGTTGGCAGGCTTATGCAATATATGATCATATAATGTAACTAAACCCCCATAATTTTTTGCCTAGGTGAGGTGTTTTTAAATAAAACTATTACAATATCTAAGATTTAAAAAATCATTGTTTAGTTAATAAGCGAGTGCGCTGGATTCTGTATTTTGGATATTTTGGCCCCAGCAGCACCCTATAATGTATGCATGTTCAGGTGAGTGCAGCCCTCTTGGTTTCTTATATATATATATATATTATTGATTCATTTCTTCTTCTAATTCAAAATATTAGTCCTTTCAGGGTAATAAAATTATACAGTAAAGCATACTCACACACAGACACAGACAATCTTACTGATGCCCACAAATAGGCTCATTGACAGATAATCTCAATGACACACACAGACAAGGTTACTGGCACACACACAAATTTAGTACAGACAAACTCTGATACACACACAAGCTTACTACAGACAAGCTCACTGTCACACACACACGCTCACTACAGACAAGCTCACTGATGCGCACTCACTCTCCCTACAGACAAGCCCATTGACACACACATGCTCCCTACAGAAGAGCTCACTAACACATCGATTCACTACAGACAAGCTCACTGACACACACATGCTCACTACAGACAAGCTCACTGACACACATATGGTCACTACAGACAAGCTCACGATCACACACATGCTTTCTACAGACAAGCTCACTGTACACACATGCTCACCACAGACAGGCTACGACACACCCATGCTCCTTACAGACCAGCTCACTAACACGCACACACACATATGATCCCTACAGACAAGCTCACTGACACACATACAAGCTCACTCACTAGCACACACACACAAACTCACTAGCAGGCGCACACACACAGAGGCTCCCTCACTAGCAGATGCGCGCACACACACACACACACACACACAGAAGCTTGCTCGCTCTCTCACTAGCAGATGCACACAAAGACATCCACACACACAGAGGCAGACAGTCACTGACACCGAGGCAGACAACCACACACACAAAGACAGGCAGACAGCCACAGACACAGGCAGACAGTCACACACACACATACACACACACAGACAGTCAAACACACAGGCAGAAAGCCACACACTCACAGGCAGACAATCACACACTCACAGGCAGACAGTCACACACACACACACACAGGCAGACAGTCACACACACACAGTCACACACTCAGACAGACACACACACACACACACAGGCAGACAGTCACACACACACACACAGGCAGACAGTCACACACAGGCAGACAGTCACACACACAGGCAGACGGTGACACACACACACACACAGGCAGACACACACACAGGCAGATAGTCACACACACACACACAGGAAGACAGTCACACACAGACAGTCACACACACACACAGGCAGACAGTCTGACATATCTGACATACCTATGCCTAGGGCCGGCGCATCCATAAGGCGGCACAAGCGGCCCCTTAGGGCACACCGGCCCAGGGGTTGCTAGATTAGTGTGACCGGCAGGAAGTGGGGGCACAGCGCTCCGTCCTGCCAGTCACTCAGTGTAGCGTGGCCGAGCGGAGCAGTGCGCACTGGGGTACAGGAACTTCTGTTTCTTGTTCCCGGCTGGACTGAAAGGAAGTGCTCACCGAGGGGAGGGGAGGGGAGGGGCGGGGAGAACACTATGGGACAGGGAGAGAAGGGTGAACACTATGGGACAAGGGAGGGTGACACACTATTGGACAGGGGAGGGCGGTGAAAGAATACTAAAAGAGAGGGAGGGGAGAGGAACATTAAGGGGGGGGGGTCTAAGGTACAGGGAAGGGGAAAAGAACAGTGGGGTAGGGGGGACCACTAAAAGAGAAGGGAGAGAAACACTAAGAGGGTTGGTAGGAAAAGGGCCGGTGCAAGGATTTCTGCCCCCCTAGGCAAAGATTAATTTTGCCACCCCCTCATGTCACTCAGTCACTGACAGACACGCACTGACAGACACACACACTCATTGAAAGACACACACACTTACTGACAGACATACACTCACTCACTGACAGACACACAAACTCACTGACAGACATACACACACACACACACACTTACTGACAGACATACACTCACTGACAGACAGACAGACACACAGACACACACACATTAAGAAGGAGGGGGAGCACTAATAGACAGGTAAGGGGGAGGAAGGGGAGAGGAACACTAAGGGACAGGGGAGGGAGGGGAGAGAAACACTAAGGGACAGGGAAGTAAGGGTAGAGGACCACTAATGGACCTGGAGGCGGAGGAGAGAAGAACACTAAAGGACATGGAGGGGAGAGGAACACTAAGGGACAGGGAAGAGGACCACTAATGAACAGGAAGGGGAGGGGAGAGGAGAGGGACACTAAAGGACATGGAGGGGAGAGTGGCACACAGGGGGGCCTGAGTAGGGACAAATACACACAGACGGTCATGAGGGGGGAGAAAGACACACAGAAGGGCCTGGGGGTGGAAATTCAAAGGGGCTGGGGGTGAAAGAGACACAGAGGGGCTGGAGAAGATGAAAAAGAGACACAGAGGGGCTGGGGGAGATAGATGGGCTGGGGTGAAAGAGAAGCACAAAAAGGAGCTGGAAAGAGTAAAATACACAAATGAGCTGGGAGAGAAGGAGACACACAAAGGGGCTGGGGATTAAGACACACAAAGGGGGGTTGTAAGAGATACACAAGGGAGGTGTAAGACACACAATGGGGAAAAATAAGGGATAAAATACACTAAAGGGGTAAGACGTTTAAAAAGTGGATAAGAAACAAAAGGCGGGTTAAGAGGCACACAGGTGAAGATCATCTTCGCCTGTGTACCCAATAATCCTTGTATCAGCCCTGCCTATGCTCAATACTGCATTATAGTGGAAATATATTCAGTCCAATAATAACAAACACATTACGTGTAAGTCTCATAAAATTCTGCCAGAGCCACGACATTTAAATTACCGTTACACGCTTTTCTTCTTTACAATAGTCACAATATTCTGTAAGTGAAAATGAAAGCTCAGACTTTTATTATTGGAGTTAAAGTCTGCTGTGTTATTGAAGGACGACTGTCGTTAAACATATTTATTAGACCAATATAATCTATGTGTGTTTTACATACACTAATTTATTTTTAACAAGGTATAATGAAAATTCCTTCCTTACCTATACATTGAGTCGGATTTAACAGATATTCAAATACTTTTTGGACGACCAGAAGCGATAATATATCTACTTGTACATATCCCTCTAATTTTATAGATTATATTTATTTGTAACTATTTATTTATTGGCAGTTGCCATTTGAATTGTAACTTCTGCGAATCTGCGATCATATATGACGTCTGCTTAATACATCGTCAATTATCTGTTTGGGTCTTGCGGTCTTATTTAGATTATACTTCATTGAAAATAATAAGATCACAAATAAAATTAGAAAATTGCTGTGATACATGCAAGGAGAACTTAGATTCCTTCTGGCAGCTTGCCCTAGTTTGGTGAGAACTCAATAGACAGAATTCAGCTGTTGGAATTGACCAATGGATTGCAGGTAGAGAGGTTTACAGGTACAAAAAGAGATTTTAATTTTACATGTTTCAAAACATTGATAATATACAAATACACATGGATTCTATTACTTTAATAACAGATTTTCGAGACAGTTATAGAGAAATGCATCACCTTGAGAAAATGGTCTCATTCAAAAGCATTAGCTTTGAATCTTTGAATTACACCGTTGCCTTACTCTGCTGGGATGAAAAAAGCTGGTAAATATTATTTTTCTTTCATGTTTACCTGCTTTTTTATGCTTTCCAAACTCACTCCAAGAGGGACACACACTGTTCTAACCAATCAGTGTCTTATCCCTAGGAATACTGGAGCAGTGCATTGTACATGCCTGTCATCTTTACACATGTGTAGTTAGAAGATTTCTGGTATGTGAGATATGTGGGTAAAGAGGGGGGAGGGGAGGATTGAGGCTGAAGAAACTCCCCTGAGAGGCGTGCCCAACAATGCAATCTGACCTAGTTTATAGTATGTTTATTAGACAGGTTTCAAAGTTTTACTTGCTTTATTTTTGTTTGTTTATTTGTTTAAAAGTGTGTGCTGGCTGGTTTAAAAAAATAATTGTCATTGTTAAGTGATGAATGTCCCTTTAAAGAGTTGGCTTAAAGGAGTGCTATAGGGTCAGGAACACAAGCATGTATTCCTGACCCTATAGGGTTAAAACCACCATCTAGCCACCCTGGTCCCACTAAAATAGTAAAATCTTACTTGTATTCAAGTCTGCAGCTGCATGCAATGTCCCTATTTCCTTTAGACCTGCCCACTGCCTGCTGACATCAGCAGAAGTGGTAGCCTGATCCAATCACAATGCTTAACCGTAGGATTGGCTGAGACTGACAAAGAGGCAGATCAGGGGCAGAGCCAACATGATTCAAACACAGCCCTGGCCTCATAGAGATGAATTGAATCAAAGAATCTCTATGAGGAAAGTTCAGTGTCTGCATGCAGTGGGAGGAGACACTGAATGTTTGGATGCATTTTAGGCAGCCATGACCCAGGAAAGATCTCTAACAGCCATCTGAGGAGTGGCCAGTGGAGTTATCACTAGGCTGTAATGTAAACACTGCATTTTCTCTGAAAAGACAGTGTTTGCAGCAAAAGGCCTGAAGGTAATGATTCTACTTACAAGAACAAATTCGATAAGCTGTAGTTGTTCTGGTGACTATAGTGTCCCTTTAAGCGCCATAGCTATTACAGAGTAGTGATAACGGTGCAAAGTCTCATAGTAAGTAGTCAAACCATTTTTTCAGTTACTTTCGTTCCCCCCTTGCAATGGACATCACAGCACAACTTTTCTACTTTAATCTGGAGAAGCTGTGAAACTGCAGCAAACAACCCCTGTATGCAAAAGTTCTAGGGCAGGGGGGCAAGGGGGAGGGGGTTGTTGTTCACTCTGCTTTCTCTTATTTTCTATGCCTTTCATGAATGAGGAATTTAATAAAACTATTTTGTTTCTGTATCAGCTGTGTTGGCCAAAATGTTGCAATTTGCTACAATACGATGTTTAGTGAATAAACCCTAAGTGTGGCTTTAATTACACAAAGTGTCACACAGACACGCTTATAGATATAAAGCTTGCTTGATCAGAACCTCTTCTCATTTCTTGTCAATTATTTGCCGTTTTATATCTCAGTTGTAAAAGTTTTGCAAATAATGCAATTCAATATTATATTGATAATAATAAGCAAGTAAGTGAACTGCAATTGTACAACATCTTGTATATAGTTATCTTAAACATTCTAACAAAAGCATAAAGTATTCTTGGCGTGCTGTCACCCCATTACTTACCGATTCCAGAGACATATCTTCCACTCTTTCTCAGTCTGTAACAAATATTGTTCTGCTCCTAGATCACGATGCGTTCTCAATATAGCTGAACATTCCGAGGGCATCATAGCTGGCTCTAACTCAGGGATGTGTCACAGGTCAAACTCCAGAAACATAAACAGAAAGCACATCCCACTGTCTGTAGATATGACAAGAGTCATTTCAAAATAAAAGGGACAATGATGCCCCTCTTTTTACATTCTCAAATTCGGAGAGGTGGCAGCAGCGCATTGTGTATTTCGCAACAAAAATAACTAGATTATCTGTATTTATGGGAACAATCAGTCCCCGGGTGAATGAAGAATGGTAAACTTTGTTGTTACACTTAGTTTGGGTAGCACTACCCAAGTAGGTAATATGGCAGATTTAACATGTTTCCCTGAGGATGAATACACTAATTTGCCACAACATTAAAACCACTTGACAAATATCATGTAGGTCCCCCTTGTGCTGCCAAAACAGGTTTGATACGTCGAGGCATGAACTCCACAAGACCTCTGAACGTGTCCTATGGTATCTGGCACCAAGACATGAGCAGCAGATTCTTTAAGTCCTGCAAGTTGTGAGGTGGGGCGTCCATGTAATAAGTCTATTGTTCCAGCACACAGGGCTGCCATCAGAAATTTTGGCTCAATGTCTGGGTATTGGTTGCAGCGTGTGTAAAGTGGACACGGTGTGTGTTAATGCATGTGTAGTGGATGCAGTTTGTGTATATTAATATATATAGATATATTTATATACACTATGTGTGTTTGAACGTAAGCTTGTGTTTGTATGGAGTATGTGTGTGAATCTTGGTGTGTGTATGAATGCAGGCGTGCATTTGTGTGTAGTGTATACACTTCCGCACACATTGATACACAAACACACACACTGACATACCGATATACACGCGGACACACAGATTCAGACACACTGACACATGTTACACAGACACACAATGACACATAGTTACACACAAACACACAGGTGGCTGGCTTGATTAAAGGGACGAGGTCACACTATTAAAGAGCCACGGCTAACCGGGCCACTGAAGACATATGCCCATCGGGAGTCCCTAAGTGCATAGGCCACCTAAATTGGCCCCATCAGCGTGCGGCCCCGCTGCACTTTCCTTGGTGGCAGATTGAACAGATGTCATGTTCCTCAAACTATTCCTAAACAGTTTTTGCAGTGTGGCAGGCTGCATTATCCTGCTGCAAGAAGCCACTGCCATAAGGGAACACCATTGCCATGAAGGGATGTTCGTGGTCTGCAACAATCTCTAGTTAGGTGGCATGTGTCAAAGTAACATTTACATGAATGCCAGGACCCAAGGTTTCTTAGCAGAACATTTCCCAGAGCATAGCACTGCCTCTGCCAACCTGCCTTCTTCCCATAGTGCATACTGCTGCCATCTCTTCCCCAGGCAAACAATGCACATCTACCTGATGTAAAAGAAAACGTGATTCACCAGACTAGACAACCTTCTTTCATTGCTCCATGGTCCAGTTCTGATGCCTACATCCCCATTGAAGGCGCTTTGGGCGGTGGACAGGGCTATTGGTCACTATTACATTTTTCAGTAATTTGAGATACAGTAACACTTCTGTGTGATCAGACCAGACAGGCTAACCTTCACTCCCCACCTGCATCAATGAGCCTTGGACAACCATGACCATGGTTGTCTTTCCTTGCACCACTTTTGGTAGGTACAAACCACTGCAAATCGGGAACACCCCACAAGATTTGCCATTTCGGAGATACTCTAACCCAGTCGTCTAATCATCACTATATGACACTTGTCAAAGTCACTCTGATTGCCCGTTTGTCCTGCTCTAAACATATGAACTATAAGAACTGACTGTTCACTCGTTGCCCAATATATCTCATCCCTTGACAGCTGGCATTGTAACAACATAATCATTGTTATTCACTACACCTGTCAGTGGTTTTAATGTTGTGGATGATCAGCGAATATCACTTATACATATTGTAGGACAGCTAAGGAAAATAAATGTTTGCAATACTAAGAGTTTAAACATTAAAGGAGGGAAATCATATCATTAATCAAGAAACAATCCAGCAGCATATGAATGCTGCACACTAAAGGGTAGAATGTTTTTCGTGAGCTGGCCATCCTCATGAAAAGTGATGTGTGTAAGAAAATATGTTGGACATTTCAATACCAGTGATCAAGTGTTCTGCAAAAACCTTATTCTGCTTAGTTTGTTGGCAGCTCTCTTTGGGTGCAGGTTCTTCCGATCCGGTTTCTGTTGAACACTGGACCTAAGATCTCATCATCTAATTAAAATTCTTCTAATATAATAACAATAAAGTATTTAATCAGTAAAGATACATTCAAATTACTCAGGTTTTCAAGTACCCCCTGGGGTACGCCCTGGGGATGTTACCTTAGCCCAACATCCAGTGGTTGTTACTATATGCGCTCAATTTAAAGGGAAACTCCAGTGCCAGAAAAACGATCCGTTTTTCTGGCACTGGAGGGTCCCTCTCCCTCCCACCCACCAATCCCCGGTTACTGAAGGGGTGAAAACCCCTTCAGTCACTTACCTGGGACAGCGGCGATGTCCCTCGCCGCTGTCTCCGCCTCCGCGACGCTCCTCCTAATGATTACGTCGGCCGGTGGGCGAGACTAATCTCGCTCACCGGCCGAGGAGACCTAATGCGCATGCGCGGAAATGCCGCGCATGCGCATTACGTCTCCCCATAGGAAAGCATTGAAAAATCATTTCAATGCTTTCCTATGGGGTTTTGAGCGACACTGGAGGTCCTCACACAGCGTGAGGATGTCCAGCGACGCTCTAGCACAGGAAACCTGTGCTAGAACCCAGGAAGTGACCTCTAGTGGCTGTCTAATAGACAGCCACTAGAGGTGGAGTTAACCCTGCAATGTAAATATTGCAGTTTATGAAAAACTGCAATAATTACACTTGCAGGGTTAAGGGTAGTGGGAGTTGGCACCCAGACCACTCCAATGAGCAGAAGTGGTCTGGGTGCCTGGAGTGTCCCTTTAACAAATGTCTCTTTCCTATATTGTCAGTGAAAGTGCCGTTTGTGTGTGAAAAATGCAAAAGACTGCACTTTCACTAACAATATAGTTGTTGTAATGCGTTTTACGTTTTTCAAACACTGATATTTGTGTTCAGCCAAGTCTCTAGAGTATAGCAGTAACCCCCATGAACAGTTTTTTTTTCTTTTAAAGTTACAGGGTCAAATATAAGGCTTCCATTTCTGGTTTTTTTTCACACTGAAATTCGCCAGATTGGTTTTGTTGTCTTTGAGAGCATTTGGTGGCCCAGGAATGAGAATTACCCCCATGACGGCATACCATTTGCAATAGTAGGCAAAGCAAGGTATTGCAAATGGGTTATGTTAAGTCTTTTTCTACTAGCCACTTAGTCACAAACACTGGTCTAAACAGAAACGAACGGCTGTGATTGGTTAAGAGTGTCAGCTGATTGCTTTGAACCTATCATAAATTGCTGCAAAACGTTTATATTTTTATTTATTTACTAATTACCAAAAACTAAAAGTTATGCTGTCTACATTATCCCTATATTGACATCTCCTCATCCAATACAAAGCCTGTGCACTTTGCCCACTAGATATGATAGGATGTGCCGATTTACTGATGCATATGATAACTAGTTGTGTGTTTATTGATAGGCATTCCAAATACACAAGCATTGGGGAACAGAGTTCATAGTTCCACTCTCAATCAATCAATAAATCAGGATGTCTTTGTTATTATCAGGTGTGAAGAGTTAAAGTATTACATAAGACAAAGTTAGATTTTAGAAGGCATATCATTGCTTAAAGGGACACTCCAGGCACCAAAACAACTTTATCTAAATGAAAACATTATGGTGCCAGGAGGCACTCTTACCTCAAAGGGTTAAACTGTTCTCTAATGGTTTAACCCTTGAGCAGCGATGTCTACCTCCCACCTCCCCCGGCGGCATCCAGTTTCATCAATTTCATATTCAGGAAGTGCAGAGACCCACCCGGCAGAAGCGACACTGATTGGCTAAGAGAGGCCAGGTGAAGCGCTCAGCTAATCAGTGACTCGTTATTCACAAAGCTGACTTGGAAAGAAATATACCTTTCTCAAGCCAGTTTTGTGAATGAGAAGTCACTGATTGGCTTGATCCTTTAAGGACTAGGTACGTCCGACAAAAAACAGTCCTTAACGACCGCGGACGTACCTAATATGTCCTCACAGTCCTTATTACTTACCCGATCGCCTCCATTCCCTCGCTGGCGATCGGTGTTGCTCCCGGTCTGGGGGGGACTGCCTGACAGCCCAGACAGTCCCCCCTCGGCAAATTAGGCCCACGCGGGCCATGTGGTCGCTATGAAAGAGTGGTCACATGGCTGCAATAGGTGCCTGTGTATCTGCCTGCAAGGGGACTGCCTAAACGGACATGCAGTCTCCCTGCATCTGTAAAATAAAATGATATATACATATGTTATATCGATATAATGTATTTCTATATATCATTATATATAAATATATATATATCATACTAAGTGTATTTTTTATAATAATATATACATATATTAATATAAAAATACACTTAGAATTAAATTACACAGGTATATTTGTAGTATTGTATATATATTATTATACACGTAGACTTCAAATATATAAATATATATTATAATATATATTATATATATTATAAAATATAAAAAGTAAATAAAAATAAGGTTTACAAAATTATATATACCGTATATACTCGAGTATAAGCCGACCCGAATATAAGCCGAGGCCCCTAATTTTACCCCAAAAAACTGGGAAAACTTATTGACTCGAGTATAAGACTAGGGTGGGAAATGCAGCAGCTGCTGGTAAATTTCTTAATAAAATTAGATCCTTAAAAAATTATATTAATTGAATATTTATTTACAGTGTGTGTATATAATGAATGCAGTGTGTGTATGAGAATGCAGTGTGTGTATGAGTGCAGTGTGTGTATGAGTGCAGTGTGTGTATATGAGTGCAGTGTGTGTGTATGAATGCAGTGTGTGTGTATGAATGCTGTGTGTGTGTGTATGAATGCTGTGTGTGTATGAGAATGCTGTGTGTATGAGTGCAGTGTGTGTGTATGAGTGCAGTGTGTGTTTGAGAATGCTGTGTGTATGAGTGCAGTGTGTGTGTATGAATGCAGTGTGTGTGTATGAGTGCAGTGTGTGTGTATGAGTGCAGTGTGTGTGTATGAATGCAGTGTGTGTGTATGAGAATGCTGTGTGTATGAGTGCAGTGTGTGTGTATGAGTGCAGTGTGTGTATGAGTGCAGTGTGTGTGTGTGTATGAGTGCAGTGTGTGTATGTGTGTGTGTGTAATGCAGAGTGTGATGCAGAGCCTTGGTGGGGGGTGGGCATTTTTATTTTTTAATTATTATTTTAATATTTTTTTTGTTTCATTACATTTTTTTTATTATTTTTTTATTTTATTATAATTTTTTATTTAATTATTATTTTTATTTTATTATTTGTATTTTTTTTATTATTATTATTGCTATATATAAATTTTTTCGTCCCCCCTCCCTGCTTGCTAGCTGGCCAGGGAGGGGGGCTCTCCTTCCCTGGTGGTCCAGTGGATGGGCACTGTGTAGGAGGGGGCTGTGGGGGCTGCAGAGAGATGTTACTTACCTTTCCTGCAGCTCCTGTCAGCTCTCTCCTCCTCCGCCGGTCCGTTCAGCACCTCGGTCAGCTCCCAGTGTAAATCTCGCGAGAGCCGCGGCTCTCGCGAGATTTACACTGTGAGCTGACAGAAGAGCTGAACGGACCGGCGGAGGAGGAGAGAGCTGACAGGAGCTGCAGGAAAGGTAAGTAACCTGTCTCTGCAGCCCCCACAGCCCCCAGTCTGTATTATGGCAATGCAAATTGCCATAATACAGACAATTGACTCGAGTATAAGCCGAGTTGGGGTTTTTCAGCACAAAAAATGTGCTGAAAAACTCGGCTTATACTCGAGTATATACGGTATGTAATTTTATTATAACGATATCTTGATATTTATATATATTTATATCAAAATACACTTAGAATGAAATTATAAATAAAAATAATATATATATATCCATATACATAATTACATAAATAATTTCATAAATATACACGTAGACTTCACATATATAAATATGTACATATATATAAATTCTACGTGCATATTTATGTAATGATTTTACATAATTAAGTAATTTTATTGATTGCAATTTGAGGGACCTGCCTTACAACCCAGGCCGAAAGTTCAGAGAATTTAATTTACTAGCACTGTATTTAACCCTGTAACTTTCCATGACACCCTAAAACCTGTGGGGGGGTACTGTTTTACTCGGGAGATTTCGCTGAACATAAATATTAGTGTGTCAAAACAGTAAAACATATCACAGCGATAATATTGTCAGTGAAAGTTAAGTTTTTTGCATTTTTAACAGACAAACGTCACTTTCACTGATGATATAATTGTTGCACAAATACAAAAGATAAGTCCTGCGCTCACTCCCATCACTTCTGGGCGGCAGCAACGACCACATTATACACCAGCCCCAATATATACAGTAAAAGCCAAAGAAAATGTTACCTGCGCTCTCTCTCCTTAAACCCTATGTATTTTTAAAACAAATGGAGGTCATTTAGTTCCTCCAATGGAATGCCCGCCTGCCAACGTCAAGGCAGATCCCCCTAGGCGGGCCCTACACTGACCTTTCACCTTGCTTCCTTGAGCTTCCGTCAAAGATATATCTAATGAGACAGAGAGGGGTATTTTTATATAGACCCTTATATGATTATTAACCATTAATAGGGAACACATGGGATGGGTGGCAGCATTGTAACAAAGCTGTGTGATACAAAAAGTGAATACAAATACAAAAGGATAAATCCTGCGCTCACTCCCATCACTCCTGGGCGGCAGCAACGACCACAGTACACACCAGCCTCAATATATACAGTAAAAACCAAAGAAAAAGTTACCTGCACTCTCTCCTGAATCCCTATGTATTTTTAAACAAATGGAGGTCATTTAGTTACTCCGATTGCCATTGGAAGGAATGCCCGCCTGCCAACGTCAAGGCAGACCCCACTAGGCGGGTCCTACACTGACCTTTCACCTTGCTTCCTTGAGCTTCCGGCAAAGATATCTCTAATGATATCATTGTTGTGACCAGGGGCGTATTAGCCGCGAGGCAAACGGGGCATTTGCCTTGGGCGGCATTTTCCAGGGGGCGGCAAAAAAGCCGCCCCCAAACGCCCAGGGCAAATGCCTTGTTAGCCTTGCGGCTAACTGACATGCCGTGCGGGCGGTCTGCTGGGCAGTGCTGGCGGGCGGCCGGCGAGGGAGCACTTCCTCTGAGCTGTCTGCTCAGCTCCCTCGCGCGCCGCAGAGTGAGGCTGGGAGCCGGAATATGACGTCATATTCCGGCTCCGCCTCCCAGCCTCACTGTGCGGCGCGCGAGGGAGCTGAGCAGACAGCTCAGAGGAAGTGCTCCCTCGCCGGCCGCCTGCCAGCACTGCCCAGCAGCCACTGGACCACCAGGGAGAAATAGGATCCCCCCCAGCATTCCCAAAGGTAAGGAGGCTGGGGGGGGAGTAAATTAAAAAAAAAAAGTGTTAAATATGTGAGTGAGTATGTGTGTATGTCTGTTAGTGTGTGTGAATGTCTGTGTGTGTGTTAGTGTGTGTGTGTGTGTGTCTGTCTGTTAGTGTGTGTGTCTGTCTGTTAGTGTGTCTGTGTATGTCTGTTAGTGTGTGTGTGTGTGTATGTCTGTTAGTGTGTGTGTGAATGTCTGTTAGTGTGTCTGTGTATGTCAGTGTGTGTGTCTGTTAGTGTGTGTGTGTGTATGTCTGTTAGTGTGTGTGTGTGAATGTCTGTTAGTGTGTCTGTGTATGTCTGTTAGTGTGTCTGTGTATGTCAGTGTGTGTGTCTGTTAGTGTGTGTGTGTGTATGTCTGTTAGTGTGTGTGTGTGAATGTCTGTTAGTGTGTCTGTGTATGTCTGTTAGTGTGTGTGTGTGAATGTCTGTTAGTGTGTGTGTGTGTGTGAATGTCTGTTAGTGTGTCTGTGTATGTCTGTTAGTGTGTGTGTGTGTATGTCTGTTAGTGTGTGTGTGTGAATGTCAGTGTGTCTGTGTATGTCTGTTAGTGTGTCTGTGTATGTCTGTTAGTGTGTGTGTGTATGTCTGTTAGTGTGTATGTCTGTTAGTGTGTGTCTGTTAGTGTGTGTCTGTTAGTGCATGTGTGTGTGTCTGTTAGTGTGAGTGTGTGTGTATCTGCTAGTGAGTGTGTGTCTGTTAGTGAGTGTGTCTGTAAGTGTGTGTGTGTTTCTGTTAGCGAGTGTGTGTTTCTGTTAGCTAGTGTATGCGTATCTGTAAGTGAATGTGTGTGTGTGTATTTAGAAGGCGGGGCGGGGGAAGGGTGGGGGTGGTGCGGCGGGGGGAAGGGTTGGATGGGGGTGGCGCGGGCGGGAGGGGGGCGCCTGAGTTTTGTCCTGCCTAGGGCAGCACAAAACCAGGATACACCACTGGTTGTGACACGTTTTACTGTTTTGAAACACCAATATATGAGGTCAGCGAAGTCTCCCGAGTATAAAAGTACCTCCCCATGTACAGATTTTTTAGTGTTTTTGAAAGCTAAAGGGTCAAATATAAGTCTTGATTTTCCATTTTTTTCACATTGAAATTTGCCAGATTGGTTATGTTATCTTTGAGAGTGTATGGTAGCCCAGGAATGGGAATTACCCCCCCATGATGGCATACTATTTGCAAAAGTAGACAACCCAATGTATTGCAAATGGGGTAATTTCAATCTTTTTCAGTAGCCACTTAGTCACAAACCCTGGCCAAAGTTAGCGTTCATAATAGTTTTTTTGCATTTTTAACACACAGATAACAGTGTTACACTGTCACTATTGATACATTTTAAAAATATATATTTGGAAACAGCAATGTCCTACTTGTACTTATAGCCCTATAACTTGGAAAAAACAAAAGCAAAAAAAACCAAAAAAAAAGCTAAGAACATGTTAACATTGGGTATTTCTAAACACAGGACACATTTTAGAAACTATTTAGCACCGATTTTTTTGGCGGTTGTAGATGCGTAACAGATTTTGGGGGTCGAAGTTAGAAAAAGTGTTTTTTTTTATTTTTCATCATAATTTACAATTTTGTTTATAGTAAATTATGTGTTATGATAAAAATAATGATAACTTTAGAAAGACCATTTAATGGTGAGTAGAGATGTCCCGAACAGTTCGCCGGGAACTATTCGCCGGCGAACATAGCTTGTTCGCGGTCGCCGCGGCGGGCGAACATATGCGATGTTCAGTCCGCCCCCTATTCGTCATCATTGAGTAAACTTTGACCCTGTACCTCACAGTCAGCAGACACATTCCAGCCAATCAGCAGCAGACCCTCCCTCCCAGACCCTTCCACCTCCATGACGAATAGGGGGCGGACCGAACATCGCATATGTTCGCCCGCCACGGCGACCGCGAACAAGCTATGTTCGCCGGCGAACAGTTCCCGGCAAACTGTTTGGGACATCTCTAATGGTGAGTAAAACGGTATATAATATGTGTGGATACAGTAAATAAGTAATTACAGCTAAACACAAACACAGCAGAAATGTAAAAAAAAAAACAGCCCTGGTCCTTAACAGTAAGAAAATTGGAAAACGGTCTGGTCACTAAGGGGTTAATTTAGATTAAGTTGTTTTGGTGCCTGGGTCTATACTTTATCATAATGATGCAGACGTTAGCAAAACAAAATCTTCATTGTGATGGATTAGTATACCATCAAGGTATGGCTAGTGCTGCATAAACAAAGTGATTTAACTCCTAAATGGTAGAGCATTGAGCTGTGAGACTGCAGAGATCTATACACCAAAACCACTTTGCCAAGCTGTCAAGCTAATTAAGCTCAAGTTGTTTTGTTGGTTAGAGTGTCCCAATAATAAAGTCCTAATTGATCTCTCTCTCTCTCTATATGCCTTATGACTATTTTCTGGGTGTCTCTGTAAGCATACCTTGTTCAGTTACACCAATCGCACATTTTTCACATGCTTATTAAAACACAAGGAGAAGGATTACATTTGCTTTTATTAAAAATAAAACAAAGAATAGAAAAATAAGCAGCAACAGTAAGAAATATTGTTTTTTTGTCCAAATTATACATCAACTTGTGACATCTTTGCTTTGGAATGTAGCTTTTCATTGCCAAGACTTGAAAAATATTAAATATGGGAATATATGCAACATTTCAGCTTGTGAAAGTTCATAAGGGTCCACTTTTACACACACATACAGCAGGTTCATGCAAACAGATATAAATACACACAAAATATTGCACATTGGTATACAGAGAACACAAATATTTGCACATATAACTTTTGTGGTCGTATTTTTAGTGCAACATTCTATATATGTTGATATTTATGTGTATAAAGCTTAAAGCACATTTGTATGTATGTAGATATAACAATATTTTAACAAATGTACACAGACATTAGACAATAGATGTCCCCGATGACTCAATTTTTAAAGAAAAAATAGAGTTTTGGAAATGTCAGTTTACAATAATATTTAAGAATTCTGTGTATACAAAATGGCTCCCCAATCTCCAGCTGGTTGACAGAAAAAATATATTTCTCCTTAAATACCCATGATAACCAACGTTAAAATTCCCCAATGCTGCAATGTGACTGAAATAGTTTAACATGTCGGCAACCATATATAACATCTGCTGCTTTTGATCATATCTTAAGGTTTATTTATACTTTTGGCTACTGGGTGATCAGTTTATCTGGTATGTAAAATTGTAATTTGCAGGAATGAAAAGGCTAGTGCAGTAAGTAAGGGGTCTTACATCTAAGGGCTTTTTGTTTATCCCCCGGACTCTACCCCAAAAAGGCACAAGAAGCTTTAGGAATGGCAATAAGGCACCTACATTAAGATATAAAAAATATGCAATTATCAGGAAGGATAGTTAACCATTAACAATTAGTCCCTTAAATAAGAGACTGTAATACATTACATACTTTCAGCAAGTTCCTATTTTGAAATAATCTTCTTATCATTGAAAGAGTTCGTATACAGAGTGCAATGTGCCATTTTAAGGAACAAGGTTGGCTACAGAAAATCATTTGCACTGACTAACTACAGCTCAATCTCATGAGTCAATCCAAATGATTAGCCAACTGATTAAAAAGAAATAAAGTACAATAAATTCTTAGATCATGTAACATGAAGGGTTTATTAATGTAACAAGATCTAAGAATATATTGTACTTTAATCAGGAGGCCTGAAATTCCCCAAACACCATACAGAACGTGTGAGTAGCAAATACAGAAAGCAAAGATTTATTGAGCAATATATTAAAGGACAACTGTCAATCAAAACTATTTATTAATATAATAATCCTTTCGTCACGATTTGAAAATAAATAGATTTTTTAAAATTAAGTATATGTTGAAAACAAGAAAGAAATATCTTTAGTATATTACAGAACCCTTCAGCCATATACATGGATCTTGGGTCAGAAAGAGATTTAAAACCAACAGTTAGTCTCTATGGTCTTCCATGCTTCATTTCCTGCACAGAGGCAGTGAAGACCAGGAGGACTGTTGGTTTTCAAGATCCATGTATATGGCTGAAGATTGCTGTCACAAACTAAACGCAAGCATGAGTTTCTCATGTTTTACAAATATAAAATCTATTCCTTTTAAAACTTAAAAAAAAGGATTAGTGTGTTAGAAATAGTTTTGAAGTGGCAGTTGCCCTTTAAGGCTCAAAGGATGAATTAGACATTTAATATGTGACTATCCTTTCACCATCATGCCCTCTGACACATTAGAAGCCATGGTATTCTGTCCAATATTGCAACAACAAATTTTACTGTTAACAAATTGGTTTTGAAATACTTTTCAGTTTTGGCTGTATAACGTTCACTCATAATAGGTGCAATTATCAACATCTATTTTAGAAACATGGATCAAAAACCACACAACATAGTTTCGTCAATATGTCCCAATTTTAGAGTTATTTGACCCTGACTTTTTATAGCTGTAAAGGAACCCTTCCTTACAACACAGTTAATGGAATTGTTGCTTTTGAAAAAGTGCACAGTCCAAATACAGATCCCTCCGACAATAATTGTAATGGCGCACCCCTTGTGTCTCGGGTGACTGTAGTATGTCCTAACCACCTGTGTTGTATTGTGTGCATATTTGTATTCTGTCTTGTGAATTCTGGAATTGGAATGAAGAGGTCCTGTGTAGCGGTGGCATCTCCAGAGTGGATATAACGGTGCTAAAGGTGGGCATTTTTGCAATTAGAGGCAGGGCATGGAGGGGATCAAGTGCTCTTTTTATGCCTGGTCAATGCTACTTCTGTTTTTTCTTTTCAGGAGGAGCTCCTGCTGCAGTCTCAACTATACGACGGGTCGAATTTCCCATGCGGTTAGTGGCCTAAAGAATGAGAAAGTGACAAAAAAACAACAACACATCTATAAGTATACAAACATAAGCAGTAGCTTGTATATCTTTAGCATAATTTCTCAAAGATAAACATAAAAACCTGAATGCAATCAATGATAAAAAAAAATAAAATAATTAAAATAAAAAATACATGGGTTAGTCTCAAAGAGTGAAAAACATTTGGCATTTGAGGACTGCAATGCAAATTAAATCACATCGCACTCCACTGACAAAGATAGTGATAAGAGGTAGTTAAACATTGGTGATATCACCATCTCCTTCTGGCAAAAGGCAGGCAGGACACTATACAAGGAGGCGCCTGTTACCCGACCAAAGCTTACGACACCCCGGTCCAGCCTACAGCCACAGCTCCACGTGAGGACCCTGAAGAACCAACCTCCTTACCTACAATGGTTTACACAAGCAGTGAGTGGGATCCATCAGGTCCTGCCGGGAAGGTCCGCCTATGACCACTCTTCTCAAGTCGGCGAGCAGACAGGTCTAACACCGGAACTCTCTATACTGCCCCCCCCCCGGGGTATTGGCTGAACTCAGCGATGATCGGTATAAGCTATATCACTGTAATGTCTATAGCCCCTTCTCAGCCCTTCGTCTTCCCCTTCCTCTTGTTCTCTCTAAATCTCAAGCCTGCCTAACATGGATTAGGACCTAACATAGCCTACTACATAAGCCCCCCATGGTCCAACTGTGGACAGACCAAAATCCGCCTAGGTGGACTGCAGATTCTACTTCTTAGCAACCCACATTCCACTACTGCCTTTAACTTAACCACGAGAGCGTAGTGGGGCCACCTTGATAACACCAATAGTGATATCTCAATTAAGTCGGTACCAGACTCTTGTACCTTAGACATGCATGTCTAATTATTGTCAATAACCCTTTTCATTCATCTTTAAACCATACTACATTTTATATTTATGCATGCTATAGTATAACCATGACTGGCTAGCCTGCTCGACCAAAACGCAAAGCACCTGCATAGTATACAGACATGTTGGTTTAGCCTGTGTTTACTGGGTTGTCTCTTATGTTTACTGTTACCTTAAAAGTTAACCCATGAGTAACTAAGCATTTGAAACTGTGCAGATCGCTTGCAATATATGACTAAATATAGCACTTCATGATTTCAAGCAAAATTGTTTTAGACAGAATGTATAACCTGATTGTTACTTGTATTCTGTGAGCTTCTATGGTTTCAAGCAAAATTGTTTTAGACAGCATGTATAACCTGATTGTTACTTGTATTCTGTTATGCCTGTCTATTTTTACTCTTGAATTTCTTATAAAAAAAAAAAGTGCAACGTATCTTGAATCTGACACTAAAATGTCACCAATTGTCGACTACTACAACATTCTCTGGCAGTATTGAAACTTGTAATTATCTCTGCACTTTCAAAAATAAAGAATAAAAAAAAAAAAAGAAAAGAAAATTATGGTAAGTAAAATTTTTGTCTTTCCCCAGCTAGATTAGAGGCAGAAACAACACTAGGGATAAACAATCAATCTCATAAGGCGGGAACATTGGGACTTCACCACTGCTTGAATCACCTTGTGCCCAAAGATAATATCCTCAGAGGCCTTATTTTAACATCGAAACAAATGGAATTTTTCTTCTTCCTCGTTGTGTGGATTTTGACAGAAAGCAGGCAAAATGATTTCTTGACTAATGTTGTAAACTGATGCCACCTTACGCAGGACCACCTTATCCAAAAGAAAAGTCGGATAAGGATGTTAGGCTGAAAGTACTTGAATACCGTTTTCCAGGTTATAATTCTTAAATAGCAATTCTGTAATTGATCAAATGGAGGGTCGCAGAGTATTTACAGAACCAAATTAAGATCCCAAGGCGGATTTATTTTTCTAATTGTAGGAAGAAAGTTAGAGACTGCTCTGATGAATTTGGCCACCAGGGAATCAGAAGCTAAATCTCCGAAGGAGTAAAAACTGATTGAAGAGACTTAAACATGGAGAAAAGCAGGAAGAAATATCAGGAGGAGAGGGACAGGTGCTGTGATGGGATTAACCCCTTAAGGACTGAGCACGTTGTGAACAGAATCAAACGTAAACAAAACCTGGCATTTGCGCTATATGTCTGTCCAACCGTAATTCACCTCTTTCATATTAAATGCACCCCCCCCTTATTATATATCATTTTATTCAGGGGAAACAGGGCTTTCATTTAATATCAAATATTTAGCTATGAAACATAATTTAATATAAAAAAAATGGGAGAAAATAAGATTTATATTTATTTTTTTAGTTCTACATGACATTTTAACTGTCAATGTCATAATACTGTTTGCTTTTACTGCAATAAAATACACATATTTGTATTCAGCAAAGTCTCACATGTAAAACAGTACCCCCTATGTACAAGTTTTATGGTGTTTTGGGAAGTTACAGGGTCAAATATAGCGTGTTACATTTGAAATTGAAATTCGCCAGATTGGTTACGTTGTCTTTGAGACTGTATAGTAGCCCAGGAAATACATTTACACCCATAATGGCATACCATTTACAATAGTAGACAACCCAAGGTATTGCAAATGGGGTATGTCCAGTCTTTTTTAGTAGCCATTTGGTCACAAACACTGGCCAAAGTTAGCGTTAGTATTTGTTAGTGTGTGAAAAACGCAAAAAACGCCAATTTTGGCCAGTGTTTGTGACTAAGTGGCTACTAAAAAAGACTGGACATACCCCATTTGCAATAAATGGGTTGTCTACTATTGCAAATGGTATGCCATCATAGGGGTAATTTTCATTCTTGGGCAACCATAGGGTCACAAAGGCAACGTAAGCAATCTGGCGGATTTTAATGTGAAAAAAATGAAACACAAGCCTTATATTTGACGCTGTAACTTTTGAAAACACCATAAAACCTGTACATGAGGGGTACTGTTGTACTCGGGAGACTTCGCTGAACACAAATATTTGTGTTTCAAAACAGTAAAAAGTATCACAGCAATAATATTGTCTGTGTAAGTGCTGTTTGTGCGTGAAAAATGCAAAAAACTTCACTTTTACTGGCGATATCATCGTTGTAATATATTTTACTGTTTTGAAACACTAATATTTGTGTTCAGCGAAGTCTCCCGAGTAAAACAGTATCCACCATGTACAGGTTTTATGGTGTCTTGGAAAGTTATAGGGTTAAATATAGTGCTAGCAAATTAAATTCCCTATACTTTCGGCATGGGTTGTCAGGCAGGTCCCGCTAATTGTAATTAATTAGGATGCCTAATTATGTAAAAATATTACATAAATATGTGTAGAATTAATATATGTATATATATAATTTTTTTAAAATATTTTTATTTATATATAGGTATATATATAGTGATATATACATATATATTTATGTATATAGATATATATATTATTTCGTTCTACGTGTATTTTGATATAAATATATATATATATATTAATATCACAATACAGTTAGAACGAAATAACACACATCTATATATTTTCTAATTATTAATTTTTAATTATTTTTTACGTATTTACATTTTTTTATATTATATATAAATATATATATATAACAATAATTATATATATATATTTAATCAGTATCAGTCTATGTGTAATTTGATATTAATATATATATATAATTATATATATATATATATTAATAGTAAAATACACCTAGACAGTGTATGTATGTGTATGTATATGTGTATATATATACTTAGATCATATATATAATATATATATATATATATATGATCTAAGTATATAAAAACATTTTTACACTTATTTTAATTCTTCTTATTTTATTTCCAGGCAGCAGGGGGACTACCTGTCATTACAGGCAGTCCCCCTGCTGGCAATGCCTGAGCCAGCTAACCCGGCCATGTGATTGTGAGGTTCATCGCAAGGACCTCACTCTCACATGGCCGGGGGGCTGCTGGAGGGCGGACGTGCCGCGGGGGGCTCCCTGGGAGTCCCCCCAACCGCGATCGCCGGCGACCGGGTAAGTAAGAAAAAAACGGAGGGCGTACAATTACGCCCGGCGGCGTTTAGAGACGCTTAAAACAGGGCGTAATTGTACGCCCTCCGGTCTTAAGGGGTTAACCTTCATACCAAAAACAAGAAGAAGAAGAAAAAAAACAGAAAAAAAACAAACAAACAACCTTTTCCAAATTCTTGTGTATATTTTACTGATGGAATCTTTCTTGTCCACTACAAAAATATATATTTCAGGGCTTAAACCTTTTGAACTTAGGATTTTCTTTTCAGAAAGCAAGATGTGAGCTTGAATATTTTTCAAGGTCTGCGGATACACTAGGTCATAATCCAGAATTTTCAAAGATGAAGGTGACAGAAGTTTCCATAGGAAATACTAATAAGAAGAGAACGTTAACTTTACCAGGGACAGAATGCAATTATAGCTATAACTGTAGCTCTGTCCCGGACTATCTTCTGCAGGACTCTCAGAGTCAACAGGACTGGAGGGGAGATGTATGTCAGATGAAGATCCCAAGGAATCGCTAGGGCATCATACATTTCATAAGGAGAAGACTGATCTCTATACCATTCTGAAAGGATGATTTTCTATAATGGTCACATACTTGCTCTTGCACAGTGGACGGCTGGAATTGCTGAAGTGAAAAGACCCAGTACGGTGTTCTTTTTTAAAGCCATTATTAAATTAATCTGCTTATAGATTTGGCTCTCATGAAGATTTTTTTGACCCACAGAAAAGAAGGCCCAGAAACTGAATTTTCCTCAAGGGAACTAGATGTGACTAATGTAGATTTAGGAAAAAAATCCAGCCATTGGTATTAGAATATCGTTATTTTGGAGGGGCGGAGCTAAGCTACTGAAGCAGGAGGATGCATGGCTGCGGAGCTCCCAACATTTATTTGCCTAAAAGATCAATACTCACACTTACACAAGAGCCATCTTCACCCCAGGGCAACTCAGACACTCCAGAGGGCCCCATGGGTAGGAAGACTTAGAAATGACAAGCCCCGGGTGAGCATGAATATCGGAGACCTTTGGCGGTAGGCCCCCGATGCCACCAACGCCAAGATGGCGTCCATGCACGGAGGCTGCATGGATTTCTCGGACGAAACCTCTGACGAGGCAGAGGGAGACCAGGCATCGGCTCCAGTGCTGCAACTACCAACACGGGCACAGACCCGACCTACCGAGACACCTACCACCCCGGTGACCATGGAGGCCCTGGGAGCCCTCATGGCAGAACACCATGGCAAAATTGCCGCGGACGTGGCACAGAGGAGACCTTAAAAACACGGTAGCCCGGCTAGGGGCAGTGGAAGCGACATCCACCCAACATACCAGTCAGATCAAGGAGCTACAAGCAGCGATACACAGCCTGCAAAAACTAAACTCTGTAAAATATTACAATGTGAGCAAGATATTACTTTGCTGCAGAGAGATTTAGACTGGGGGACTGGACACTCAAATGGCAGATGAAATTTAATGTTGAAAAATGCAAAGTTATGCACTTCGGCGTAAAGAATACACAAGTAACGTATACCCTTAATGGAAGCGAATTAGGGATAACAACACACGAAAAGGACTTGGAAATTGTTATAGACAACAAACTATGCAACAATGTGCAATGTCAATCAGCAGTGGCCAAGGCCAGTAAGGTATTGTCATGCATAAAAAAGGGCATTCATTCGCGGGACGAGAATATCATTTTGCCTCTTTATAAATCACTGGTAAGACCACATATTGAATATGCTGTGCAATTTTGGGCACCTGTTCTAAAGAAGGATATTATGGCACTAGAAAAGTGCAGAGGTGGGCTACAAAATTAATAAAAGGAATGGAACATATCAGCTATGAAGAAAGGTTAACAAATTTAAACCTATTTAGTTTAGAAGAACGTCGCCTGAGAGGGGATATGATAACATTATACAAATATATTCGGGCCAATACAAACCATTGCGTGGAAATCTATTCACAAACCGGACTTTACATAGGACACGAGGTCATGCGTTTAGACTGGAAGAAAGAAGATTTTGTCTAAGGCAAAGGAAAGGTTTTTTTTACTGTGAGAACAATAAGGATGTGGAATTCTCTGCCTGAAGAAGTGGTTTTATCAGAGTCCATACAGATGTTCAAACAGCTACTAGATGCATACTTGCAAAAACAGAATATTCAAGGATATAATCTTTCAATGTAGGGTAATAACTGTTTGATCCAAGGATAAATCTGACTGCCATTCTGGGGTCAAGAAGGATTTTTTTTCCTAGATGGTTGCAAAATTGTGCTTCAAACTGTTTTTTTTGCCTTCTTTTGGATCAACAGCAAAAAACAAATGCGAGGAAGGCTGAACTTGATGGACGCAAGTCTTTTTTCAGCTATGTAACTTTGTAAAACCACCAACACGAGCAACAGCTCGCAACACTGGAAGACAAACGCCGACAAACTTACCTCAACATAAATTAGAGGTGTTGTGGACACGGTACCAGAAGCAGAACTCCCACACCTCATTACTCACCACGCTGCTGAACCCGAAGGCGGCCAGACTAATCCTGTTGGACGGCATCTTCCAGATACCGCGGCCACCTAATGCACCACCAAACGCTCCCAGAGACGTGGTGGTCCGGTTCCAAACTCTCAAAGATAAAGCAACAGTCCAGTAAGCCACTAGGGGCCTACAAACGTACCCCTTTGAAGATATGGCACTGTCCTTCAATGCAGACCTCTCGAGTGGGACACTTGCATGGCGCAGGTCCCTACGCCAATTCACCACCCTACTGCGACTCCACCACATAAAATATCGATGGGGACCAGGGCGCAACCAGAGGTACACCGCAAATAATCCGCGACCTGCAAGAGGCTACAGAAGCATTGGGCAAGCTCAACCTCCCCAGGGACTCACTCATGCCGTCGGAGATAGCAACAGGACCCAAGCGCTCCCTCAGCAGTGATGCAGCCGAGGCCCCGGAGTTCGTGCCCAGACGGCCGCCGGCGGAACCCTATGCAGTGGCTACGAACTGATCCGGGACTCTCACACACTTTCCCGCATAAACCACTACCCTTGGGACTACAGCCCAAACATGGTGATTTTGCTTTTTTATACACATTTTGTTTTTCTATATATTTTTTCTACGTTTTTACGGTTTCACCTACCTAATTTGCACTGCTAAGCACGCATATACGAGCACACCTTGATGTACTTAAAACAGTCAGCTAACACACGCATACCCTAAAGGGTTTTAACTAACCTGCTCAGCATATGCGGACAACCCATACTCACCTCTAGCTAGCCAGCTGGGCTTAACACCAGGCACACAACGACAGGTTATCACCCACGCGGTACGCATAAGACACATCGGGAAGCACAGGCCGAGCTCCATCAAGCGTAAGGAGCCCACACACTCGTGTTAGAACACACACAGGCTCCACTCACAAGACCACCCAAACATAGGACATAACAACAAGGTCACAGATTTTAACCTGAAGAAAGTTAGCAACGTACGCTACAATACAAGAACGGATATGCACGCACACCCACTACACCTAGCCACCCAACTCCTACACCTGTGACGTGCTAACAGTTTCTGCGTGTTATGAATGTTAAAATATTGTGCATTGTATTCTCCTGCCACTGTTTCACTGAGATGTCGTGGTGTACGCTGTTGTGGTGACACTAAGGCGCTGTGTACCCATACGCACAAAATAAAATAGAATATCGTTATTTTGTTTACCCATAAACTTGCCTTTATCTAAATATCTGTACCCAAAAGGCTGTGTCTGATAGTTGCAAAAACAATGTCTGTATGAAGATCAGGTTTTGTTAAAAATCTCTTGTCCCATCATAGTTGCTTTTCCTCTTCTACAAGAGCCTTTTTCCCATCTACCATTTGTAAATTGTCCTGATGAGAGCTGGAAAAGCATGCCTTGTTCAAAAGGCAGGTCACAAAGAGTGTATAGAGTCCACTGACCAGCTTCTAAGCCAGACAGGCCATCTTTCCTGTATGAAGTTGGTGCTAAGATTGCATTGCGCATGCACGTAGCAAGCCGCAACCTCCAAGTGGAACGCATAGTAATCAGTACATGCATTCCGCCTTCAGGACCTCCCAGTAGTGCATCCAAGCCCAACCATGCCACTTCCAGCACAAGCACCCAGCGTGCATTCCAACTATTGAAGAGGGAAGAACCAAGTCCACATGTGGAGCTGGTTTTCAGACAAGCAGAGCCTTCGCTGGCCATAGCCATCTAACCCCGCCTGGGAAAACAACAACGTAAGTCCTACCTACCCTGCTAAAGGCAGGCAGACAACTGGGGCATTTTATAGTTTAAAGAGGAGGAGGAAGAGGAGGGGCTTAACTTTTTTTTTATTGAGTCCAGCCTGTCTTTTGCCAAAAGGAGATGGGGATATGCCGCGCCGGACTGGGAAAAAAATTTGGCCTGGGCATTCCCCAATGACAAGCACGCCCCTCTCAAAGTGAGCATGCTGGTTCAATGCGCAGAGCCCTGCTGAAGAGCTCTTGAATGAAAAAAAAGGCCGCTTTGCACTGTGTGTGAGGGGTGCAGTGTGTGTGTGAGGGGTGCAGTGTAATGTTTGGTGTATAGTGTGGTGTTTGGGGTGTGTGTGAGATGCGCAGTGTGTGTGTTAAGGGTGCATTGTGTGTGAAGGGTGCTGTGTGGTGTTTGGGGTGCAGTGTGTGTCTGTGTGTTTAGGGTGGTCTGTGGTGTGAGGGGTGCAGTGTGGTGTTTGGGGTGCTGTGTGTGAGGGGTGCTGTGTGGTGTTTGGGTGCAGTGTGCGTGTGTGTGGTGCACTGTGTGTTTGGGGTGCACTGCGGTGTTTGGGGTGCTCTGTGGTGTAGTGTGATGTTTGGGGTGGAGTGTGGTGTGAGGGGTGAAGTGTAGTGTGTGTGTGTGAGGGGTGCAGTGTGGTGTTTGGGGTTTAGTGTGTGAGTGGTGCTGTGTAATGCATGGGGTGTAGTGTGTGTGTGTGTGTGTGAGGGGTGTAGTGTGGTGTTTGGGTGTAGTGTGTGTGTGAAGGGTGTAGTGTGGTGTGAGGGGTGCACTGTGTGTGAGGGGTGCAGTGTGATGTTTGGGGTGTAGTGTTTGTGTGTGAGTGGTGCAGTGTGGTGTTTGGGGTGTAGTGTGGTGTTTGGGGTGTAGTGTGATGTTTGGGGTGGAGTGTGGTGTGAGGGGTGAAGTGTAGTGTGTGTGTGTGAGGGGTGCAGTGTGGTGTTTGGGGTTTAGTGTGTGAGTGGTGCTGTGTAATGCATGGGGTGTAGTGTGTGTGTGTGTGTGAGGGGTGTAGTGTGGTGTTTGGGTGTAGTGTGTGTGTGAAGGGTGTAGTGTGGTGTGAGGGGTGCACTGTGTGTGAGGGGTGCAGTGTGATGTTTGGGGTGTAGTGTTTGTGTGTGAGTGGTGCAGTGTGGTGTTTGGGGTGTAGTGTCTGTGTGTGATGGGTGCAGTGTGGTGTTTGGGGTGTAGTGTGGTGTAGTAGGGTAAAAATAAAAACATTTAAAAAAAATTATTATATTTATGTCCCCCCTCCCTTCTTACCTCTGCCTGGGAGGGGGAACCTTGTTGCCAGCCCTAGTGGTCCGGTAGGAAATCCCTGGTGGTCCTGTGAGGAGCGAACTCTACCCTGCAGTTCCTGGGGTAGATTTCACTCTCGGGAGATGGAGCGTTGCCATAGTAACCGAGGCAATGCTCCGACCTCTCGAAAGGAATCCGGTCGGATAGTGTCGGCCCTGCATGGGCCAGCAGGGAAGATACACTGATCTCCCCTGTCGGCCTCGGCCCATGGTCATCGCGGCCCACCTGGAATTTGCCCACTATGCCAGATGGCCAGTCCGGACCTGGTGATATATATATCCCCAAACATTGCACTGCCTCTAATCCGGTGGGTAAAGAAAGGAATGTCATGTACAGCTAGCCAACCAGTGTAAAACATCCTCTAGTTAAAAGGTAAACATTTTTCTTCCCAAAGTGATCATTTGTGCACCAATCTCTCATAGCAGAAGTTAAAAGGACACTATAAACACTAAAAAAACTTTAGCTTAATGAAGCAGTTTTGGCATGCCTCTGTAGACTAACTGCTCAATTATCCGACATTTAGAAGTTAAATCACTTTGTATATGCAGCCCTGGCCACACCTCCCTGCATGTGACCTATAATTTAAGTGAATTTGCTTTATGTTGACATTATGCTTAAATGCAGAAATTATTTGCATCAGGGTCCTTGCGTATACCTATAAGCAAGCTACTTCAACATTTTTGTTTTGTTAAAAAAAACAAATCTGGGGGGGCGGGGCCGGACCGCCATGCAGGCAAGTCGCATGTCTGAGCAGCTCCTGAGGGCTTTAGCTTAAAGAGCTGAATTTCGGCAGAGCCTGTACCAACTCGGAGCCCAGAAGCAATAATCTGCTACTTAATTGACAGCTGGTGCTGGTGCCGGGCCCAGATCCGGGAATACTAAAGCCTTAAACAAACAATCGAGACTCTGGAATTCGAGGCCTAGTCGAGCGAGGAGCGGGGTGGACGGCCGCCTCCTTGCTTCCTTGCTCACTGCCCCACACTGGCTCTCCCACGGAGCAACTGATTGGTCCCGTTTCACCCCCCTCTGGACCGGTGGGGGTCATCCCGGTCCCCGCCAGCACACTTCTCTGTCGGACCTCCTAAACCACAAAGACGATCAGCACCGACCACTAAACACACCTAAGATGGCGGCACCTCATGTTTCTGAACAACACGAGGCAGCAGAGGCACACAAGATGTGGAAGAAGGTCTTTCTGCTGCCTTATGGGGAGCCCTGCACAAGCCTCTGGAGAGAGCTGGGAGATAGAAACATGCAGCTCGGCTTACCAATCGCCGACCCGGCGCCTCTACATCCTGAAAGGTACCTGCGTCCATGCCCCTCGATCAGCCATCATCAGCCTGAGCAGCGAGATGTGAAGGGAGAGATCCCAGAAGACGACCCACTGGCTCTGATCTGGGGAGTAACCACGGCTAAAGCCTTGCAAAAACGGCGTGAAGAGGCCCCAAAATCTGGCGTGTTGCCCCCTGAGCATATCTGGGGATGGGAGTGCGAAAATGGGAAATTCCAACTTGCCACAATCAGCATCTCTTCGGGCCTGGGTCAGGAGAACTCTCACAGCCCACTCAGTACACCCAGTCTGGGCATAGGCTGAACTCTTTTTTTTACCACATTAAGTTACTCAGCTCCCAACAGCCTCCATACTGTTTACTCTTGTTTATTACTAATGTTTTTTTTTGTTTTTTGATGTGTGTGATCTTGCTGGTTTATGAGCTGATTGCCTAGTCTTAATTCCAACATATCTTGTCTTTCATGCAGGTCTAGCATATATGTCACTATAAAGATGTGCTGGCGGTATTTCTACCCAGGCCACTGGTAATCATACAGCATCTTTCAAAGTCTCTTGTAACTTCCTCACAGTGGCCCTAGTATAAGCAGTAACATACCTTAGTTTAGTATGCTGACAACTAATGCGACTTCTTGACATGCATAATACAAGCTTGCAATTATCTCTACTCAATGTTTTTTGTGAATGTCGAGGTTTCTCACCTTTTGAATGTTTATTAAGTCTTTAGACATGACCTGTTCTATACCTCCCCCTGATGAACCTTGAAGCTAGGTGAAACGCGCGTCGGGGTGCGAATATCGGGAATTTACCGATATAATTAGGTTCTACTCGTGTGTCCTCGGACACCCCCTTGCCCTCTTGTACACTTTACCACGGGTTGGGAACTTAGGCGGCGATATTCCGCCGGTGAGACACACGGAGACCTTCTATCTCGATCAGGACATTAACTTTTAATAGCTTTATTTGACGAAAATACCCTGATTACTTAACCCTCTAGTTAGGGATTTGTTAGCATCTGCATTATTCATCTATTTCTTTCTACCTATCCTATATTGAGTGCCCATGAAGGCACCCTTCCTACTTCTCCTTTATTAAGGGTCTCTATACCCTTCTGACGAATGAACAACAGGACTAGTTGTAGGTGTTAACTTTTCCAGCCCTTTTTCTGACGATAGTGTGAGTCTTATTTCAGCATCAGTCACAGCTCACCATCCATCTGATATTATGTGCTCATGTTTGCACAGAAAGATTCAAGACATCGCTTTTTTGACGATATTATTTATCATGGTATGGAATTAGCTGCAATTATCTTTTACCACTATTAGACTGATGCAGCATTATATGAGACTAACATACTATGACGATGTGATTTAAATGTAATGAGATATTGTCAAACTGACACTCTTTATCGCTATTATTACAATAGATTGAGCTTGCATTTTTGACTATACAGAAATATATTGTTAATTACCACATCGAGACTGTGTATTACATTTCTCCTTCTGACACACTGTTACTAGTATTTCTAATGACAGTGAGCAGACTTGCCCTGTGGGATTTCTCACACTGTATCTTATTATTAGTTTTTTGATACATATGTGTATCACGAAGAGTGTCAAACTCATCTATTGATTTACACTGTTCTTTTTAATTTAACATTGGATTGCCGCTAGTGACTTTTATCTAGTTAGGCAACCATTGCTGGGGCTTACCTTGGATAGGTGTCCCCTATCGATTAATAAAGTATTTGTTATTTTTCTTGATTGATTTACACTGTTCTTTTTAATTTAACATTGGATTGCCGCTAGTGACTTTTATCTAGTTAGGCAACCATTGCTGGGGCTTACCTTGGATAGGTGTCCCCTATCGATTAAGAAAGTATTTGTTATTTTTCTTGTTCTTTAGTTACCCAATAAAGGCAGTGGGAATAGATTCCTTGCTTTCCCCTTTTTCTAATTTGTCACTAAATCTCTGAGGGTTACCCCCTCCCTATCTGTTCCTCTAAGACCCAAGACATTCACTCTGAGGCTAATTTCTTCTTTGACCTGTTGTATACCTGCAATATACTTTGTCATATTACTTATTAATGTCATGTCACTACCTGGTTATGTTTATTTCCATGCACTACTAAAATAAAGAATTATAAAAAAAATAAAAAATAAATCTATATTTGCTCTTTTAATAACATTCCAGGCCTTATGTGAAATATTGCATGATAAAGGACACTGTACATTGTCTAAAGCTTTTCATTTGCCAAACATTTTTATAAAGGCTGAACGAATAAATGAAAAATAAAAATTGTGCAGATTTACATAAGGATAGTGAAGATGTCTTTCTCCTTACCTGTTCAAGAACATACTCTGCACTGGAATCGATGACACCGCCGAGGTCTCTGTACTGTCCAGAGTATTTGATGTAGCCCCATGTGAGAAGAGCAATGAGAAGCAGACCCACACCACAATTAAACAGCTGTGCAATGATTTCGAGCCCCACAAAGCCTGTTATACCAGAGGCCATGTACAACGCAGCCACCAGTGCAAAAAGCACTGCAGGGGTACGGAAGGCAGTGAAGATGTTTTTGCTCTCGTTGTGTTTGCAGAAAGCATCGTAAACTGCATTCAAATCTTTCAGAAGCTCCTCTCGGTACTGTTGACTGAACTCCACGCCACCCATCTTCTTTGCACGATCGAATTGAGCCAGGGCCTCCTTGCTGCAGGTGGAATGGCGATCACGCAACATGTCAGGGGATACATAGGGTTTGTCCCCGCCACAGATCTAGGTGAAAATAGAGGGAGAAAAATAGTTTTAACAAACAAAAAAGGTACACTTTATGTAGAACAAACAATTATAAGGATAAGTGAAATTGGAAAAAAAGTGGTAAGATATGAAACCACTGATCACAAATTCGTGGTTTTGCACTCCTTCCTTTCACAGGTAAATTATTGCTAATTTCAACCTTTAACTGCAGAAAGCTCTAAGAGAATGGATGTCACAAGTAAGAGAATTAATCTCCGAAGAACAGAAACAGAAGATAAGGACTGCACTCATCCATACATAGCCCAAGTTGGTGCGCACAAAATGGAACAGGATTTAATGCATCCCTTAGTTCACAAAACATCTAACTCATGCAGCTTTCTTTGGGTAGTACACAAGCAACATGTCGGTCTTGCAATGAGATCTCTGATGAGTGTGCCATAGACCCTTCAGGCATGCAGTGGCAAGTCACTTTCATGCCTGTCTAGTGGCATTGGACTTGTTATATTTGTAGTTATAGCTGTAGAAATTGTTGCCTACTGAATAAAACATAGAACAGGCAAAGTATTATCTCAATCTTTATTTAGACTTTTATATACAAAATAGATTTTTTTTTTTAAAAAGTGAATGTGCCAAAACTCTATGGTGAAAAACAAACAAACTCAATCTCAGGATGGGCAGGTTCAACTGCTACAATATCTTAAAGGGTCTGTCAACTTATAAGTGTAATATGTAATAAAGAGATCGTTACAAGGGGTTACTAGTGCAAAGATCACAATTTGATAAAGGAGAGAGAAAGTAATCAAATTGCAATTAACGTTATAGGTACATAAAGTATAAGGAGATCGGACTGCCATAATGGGGTCAATATGGAGTTTTATCCAAGTATTTTTCAAAAATTGGAAAAGGCTTCAAACTGGGTTATTGCCTTCTTTTGGATCAACAGCAAAACATATGTGAGAAAGGCTGAACTTGATGGATGCATGTCTCTTTATGTAACCATGTATCCATATCAAGGACACACACCACTATATACCAGCAAAATGATATCTCATAACTAACAGACCACATACTGAAAAATCCCCTTTGTAATTTGATATAACCGAAAGAGATATTAGACATTAGGCTAGCTGAAGTAGTTTATAAATAGCAGAAATTGATAGGCGGTAACTAATCTATGTATCTACATCTAGGAAACTAAGTGATATTTTTTAGATGAATTGTATCCAGAGTAGAAACTAAGTATTCAATCCGTACCAATCAAGCCTCCATAGATTAGTAGGAGATGTAGTGCACCCACTCTCCTTTTTTATTCCAATGGAGATACTGAAAATACCTGGACAGTTGCTGGGCATAAACGTTACAGCTACGACAATTTGATTACGTTCCCTTTTCTTTCTCAGCTTGTAATCTTCGCACTAGTAACCCCTTGTAACGATTAGTAAGGGAAGGGATGACATCTTTATTACATGCACTTTTAAGTTTACAAACCCATTAAGATATTGTAGCAGTTGAACCTGCTCATCCAGAGACATTTACATGGGTTTGTTTGTTTTTTCACTATAGGGTATTTGGCACATTCGCGTTTTTTAAGAATATTTAGTATATAAAAGTCTAAATAAAGATTGAGATAGCAAATACTTTGCATATTCAATGTTTTATTCAGTAGGCAAGTTATATTTGTGTGTGTTCCCCTTTAAGGTGTACTGATGCATGTTTTCTAACATATGATATTCATAAAGGTTAAGGTATTGCCTGGATTGGTCACCTGGCCCCCTTTTGGCTTCCTCTGATTACTGTAAGGTTTTGCCCAGTACTAAATATTGAAAATATTTGCATCCAAACCAATTATGCAGAGGATGCAGCCCATCGCTTCATTAATTTTAGCTTAACCATTTCAGTTTCTATGTTAGCACCTCCCACATTGTAATTTACCTTCGTCATCTTTAGATTACTCACCTTTCTATTTTTCACTTTCACCTTCTTGGCTCTCGTTCCTAATATACCTACTTCTTTCTGTTTTATACCTCCCCTTATTACACATATGTCCTTTCACTATCCTGTCTCTCCATCCTAACCCCAGCATTTAGCTCATACATTTAAATCCTATTGCAATCTTTTCTTACTACTCATCCTTCTGAATGTGGCAGCTGGTGACATCTTCTCAAACTGTGGTCCGTCCCCCACCGCACTCCAATTATACTAACCTCAGAAACCCAGGCAATCTTGTACCTTTATTATCTTTGGATTTGGTTTTACCTCTACACACCATATCCAGTCTGTCACCAAACCATTTGCTCATGTTGATAATTTCTTACTCAAGGTACTACTAAGGAGCTTGCTCAAAATTACCCACGTTGATTACTGTAACTCTCTCCAGAACACTTATTAGCCTCTACTGTCCTTAATAAAGGCACATGCCAGACGTACTATCCCTTATCGTCATTTCTCTCACACCACATCTCACCTCTCCCGTTCCTTTTATGATTCATTTTCAGAAAAATTGATTATTTGTCCAAACATTCCTCTCTGTTCTGCCACTGACCTTCGCTTGGCCTGTGTTTGCACTAATTATGCTTATTCACACCTACATTATTTCTCAAGGGCAGTTCCACTCCTAACAACAGTTTGTCTTCTCCCATAAGGCCTACCCATAGTTTGCACTTCTTAAAGAATTTACGGTACTTAAAACTCATCATTTCAGATGACTCTGCTGATAAAATACTTCAAAAGCTTTGATCACTGTAAAATGTGTTTTTCAATGTCCTATGTCTTAAACAATTTCACTACAGCTATACAATGTGAAATCCCAATCAGTTACAAAATATGCATAGTTTCCAGTAAGTGTACTCAAAATGGGACTAAACAATTATATTTGCTCACCTCTCATTCACTCAAGATATTTTTTTTTTCTTGTAAAAGAAACTCATATACCCACTGTATGACATTAATCTGATATACAGCACAGCAGAACGAGACATGGTAAATGTAAAATTGGAAAAAACACACATTTCAATCAATTTAAAGGATAGTTAAGGATGTTGAAATTTGGTCCTACGATCACCTATGTGTTCACCCCAAACACAAATTTGTGTGCGCTCAGTATTATATTGACTATTATTTCTAGAGGTAAAGTAGGATCTTACTGATGTCAGATCAATGTAGTGCAAACTAAAACAGAGCAATGCAGATGTTTCATGTGTGGCATACGAGCTCTGATTGGCTGAGCAGAGTACATACACAACCATTTATTCATTTATTTATTTTTAAAAAGAGAAAGCTTGGCTATAGGGCTAGGTATGCTGCAGAAAACTGAAAACGTTCTTTTTTACCTGCAAGCAAATTTGAACATAGAGGCAAAAAAAACCACAAATAAAAGGCAGGAATGAGGCCCAAATTAATTAAATTGTGCTGGTACATATTTAATACAAAATAGAACATAGCGCAAATATTAAGCTATGCTAGGCTGTAGAGAGACTGTACCATCTATAAATAGTCAAATGTACTGGACAATTCAGGCAAATTAGCTTTCAACTGAGCATAATAATATCGTAAATGATGAAATTTTAAAGTGGAGCTCTTTTCCAATTGAGCAGTGTTGTGCATCTGACAATCCATAGACCAGCTGCATTCTGGAATTTTACATACTGCCCATAACCTTAACCACACGGGTTACACTCACTGACGTAACAGACCATTACAGTGTGTGGCAGTGGTTATGATGCTTGGAATATCCATTTACATACAGAAGAAAAAATAAAAATGGTAGGAAACCACATAAAAGTAGGGAAATGCATGATTAATCATAATGGACGGATAATGTAGTGTTTGGAGAGAGATAAAAAATGCTTCTCAGGAGATCTTACCTGCTCCATGTGGTTGTTGTACAAATCTTTAGCTGAAGCTACAGCAGCCAGATTATTGGCTTCGGCAGTGGCCTAAGGGTGAATAGAGATTGGAATCATGTGTATATTCTGAGTACAACTAGCAGATTACACTTAACATGGATGTAATAACCATACCTGCAGCATAGATTTAGGATGAGGTAAATCTTCCCCTTGGTATATTTTAATGTAGGCCTAATGATGAAAAAACACAATATTATTATTCATGATACAAATACGCAAACCATGAGACTTTATACCATCAGCACCACATTATCCTGAAATCATACACAAAAATGAAGGGGACTACAATAAGTAACATTATATAGTGTTTCCTGAATCCGCTGCTTTTGTGTTTTTAGTTTTAATTGTCAATTACCAAAGAATAAAAACAAAAAAAAAGGGTTATGTGGGGCAACTAAAGTACTGGGCTACAAGATTAAACCTTCTTTTTCTACATATAATAATATATCTTCCAACTCCGGAGTCCTCTCGGATGGAGTTAAACGTTTTTAGTAAGTGAGGGAGTAGTGAATCTGTTTATAGTACCCCAAAGGGAGGCTGACCGGTCCAGAACATTTCCCAGTCTTGAAGGATTAAAGGTGCCAGCTCTCCCTCTGTAAGGGGTTATACCAGAATCTGAGATCACCGTCACTCTTTGGTCAGGTAAATATTGTGGTTTACTCTCCACTGTGTGGATTCTGTGAATATATGCGGTTGCCTTCTGTTTATTGATCATGCGGGTCAAAGGTGTCCCACATTTGTAAGCAATGGAAAAGAAGAAGGATTTTGTCTGCAAGAGGGCTCTGTGGTAGTTAATACTGAGCAGTTTGGAAAGTTCTCATCTAGCTAAAGCCAGATGTTGCCAGGTTGAGGAATTCTGAGACTAATTGTGGTGCTTTTCCAGGTCCTGAATTTCCCGCAATATATATGGAAATGTGTGCGTTCTGGGCCCGTTTTAGAGTTGAAAAAACCCTGCACCACGCATTTATGTGCCTCCCAAATGCAGAAAAGCAAAGTGTTTTCCCTATTATTGTCCTAGAAATATTGGAAAAGTCTCATCTGGGGGTCCTGTACCATCAGGGGATCCAAGAGTTGAGACTCATAAAGTTTCCAATTAACCCTGGTGCGCCTGTACAAGGGCGAGACAAATATCACGAGGATTGGAGCATGATCAGACCAGGTGTTATTTCCAATTTGAAGCTATTGTAGCTCTGTCAGGTAGTAATGTTGGATAAAGAGGTAGTCCAATCAGGAGAATGTTTTATTCGGAAATTAAGTAAAATGTATAATCTCTCACATCGAGGTATAGGGCTGTAAAACAGTCAACTAGAGTTTGCTCACAGAAAAAGGTTTATATGGTCTTTAGGATGAGTCGAGGAACCAAAGAGGTTCCCATAGAGATATGTAACGTGGGCTCCAGTGGCTTGCTACCTGTTAACCCACTTAAAAGATAATAAAACTTACCTTATTTTGAGCGCTGTGCGGGTTTGCCGGCTCTGGCCTCGCCTTGTTGACATAATCAGAATCTATGATTTTTAGCCAATCCCATATGGAAAAAATCAGCAACGAGCCAGATCAGGGGCGGGCCAAACGCCAGCTTGGCCAATCAGCACTTCTTCATAGAGATGCATTAATTCAATGCATCTGTTTGGGGAAAATTCTGTGCAGCACTATGCAGCACTGCCCCAGGAAGCACCTCCAGTGGCCATTCTGAAAAGGTAGTGTTTACATAAAAATACCTGCAGGGAATGAGCATACTCACCAGAACAAATACATTAAGCTGTAGTTGTTCTGGTGACTCTAGTGTCCCTTAAAGGTCATCCCTCAAGACTAGACACCCTTAAGCAAAGCTTGACAGGGTCCGCATTGCTGACTTGAAAAACAGGTCCTGTGGTAAGTACAGTGCACAGTTGTTCTCTAGATTCCTCCCTCTTTGGAAAGTCCCACAGGCGGAGGTTCTGGCACCAGCCTCTATTATCTAAGATCTTCAATGTGCAAGACCATCTGCAGAAGCTGTGAAGTTTAGCACTCCATGCTGTTACAAAGTGGATGGCCCTAATCAAAGCCCTACAAAAACTACTAAAGCAGACCTGAAGGAGGCAACTGCATCACTATTGGCCACCCTCCAAGTAAGGTCCTGTAACTCATTCCTCACCATCTGCAGCTCCGCAAGGATCGAGGCCTGTAGTGATGCAGTTGCCTCCTTCAGGGCTGCTTTAGTAGTTTGGTAGGGCTTTGATTAGGGACACCCAGTCTGTGGTCCTTGCTGGGGAGTCCATGCTTTAGCATGATAAGGGCGAACTCCAAGGTGCAGTACTCCTTAGGCAGTGTGGGTTGTGATGCCAGGTCCATCGTGTTGTGCAGGTATTGCCGCAGGGATGGAGTGATTGACGGCTGGCATGCCTCTTGCAACTTGGCAATTATACCTGAAATATCGATTTATACACCTACACATCACATAATAAAATACAATGATCTACTAGATATTCATAAAAGATTTGGTAAAAGGATAAACCTATAACATTTTTTGACTTGTACTGCTCTTTATCGTAACTTACGAAAACAACCTTCCTTCTTTGCAGATTCTCCTTACTTTCAATTGTTAATTAATACCAAATGCTCACCTTAAAGTATTCAAGCAGACCCCTACATGTCACCTTCGAACCATTAATCTCTTTTTCTATAAGGCTCTCAGGACCCAACACAAGAGGAACCAAGGCACTGAGTTGTTCAGTAAATTCTGCTGCAATATCTGTGGAAAAATAAGATAATATAAACAAACTGTGGAAAAGTGAAAAACTATAATTGGAAATATGACTTTGTCAAGGTAATTGCAGATTAGCATAAACAGATGTGATGTAGGAGTTAACAATACTGACATTTAGAGAGTCTAATAACAAACCTTTCAGACGGCCATCAAACTGAGGACTGGTTGCCACCTTGAGTCCAGGATGTGGAAGTAAAAAACAGCTCACATTGGTGAAACATGTTTGAATGTGTTTACGGACATTTTGTATCTCTTCATGTTGATGTTCTTTCACCTGTTAAACACACATACAGTACACAAAAATCAAATTTCCATCCCAAACAAATACACGGTTATTCACTAAACTCAGAATTTTAGCAAATTACATCCAAATAGTAAATTTTAGGCACAAGTAGCTGACCCGAGTGGCACATCCGCTCTGTCTCCTCCCTCTGTGCGGCACTCTCCTCCGGCATTCTTCCTGACGCAGGCCACTTCGAATCCAAGCCCTTATATGGCTCCGTCTTCCTTGACCCGATTAATTATGCGGATTTGCGTGCAAACATTGCGCATGCACATTCTGACGTCAACTACGTTATACTGTGTCCTGTCGTGGTTATCCAAGAGTGCGTTTACTATAGTTGCATCTAAGTTATCTCACCCCCGGCTTGTATCTTGACCATTCTCCATTCTATTATCTTTGAACTATGGCTTGTCTATTTGTTTACAAAGTCTCTGTCTCCCGAACGTGGTCTGTCTTGTAATATTCAATATAGTGTTAAGTCTGGCCACTCTAATGCCCTGTAATACATTTTAGTATTTTGGTTTGTATTTTGTTCACTTAAGTTCTGCGTGTCCATCCTGACACTGGCAAATATATCAAACTTGCAGCTTGTCTATTTAAGCCTCAATTTTACAATGTTGAATTAATCTGCTAAAATCTGGAATTAGTGAATAACCCTGTTAGTCAGCTACAAACAGCAACAAAAATACACAGCTATGAAAAAGTGCAACATTCCACTACAATTTATGATGCATAAGAGGCTCAAAATTTGCCCTTGCCCACTAGCCATTGGTGAGGGAAAATGCAGGCCTGCCAAATAGAAATTCACTCCTGGTGGGAGTGCCATGGACCCTTTAAATTTGCAGTGATTATAAACTTTTAGGCCTTTCTAGTAACATAGGAAAGGAAAGTTTGAAACTTGATGTAGATATGGCAGCATCAACATCATCACATATGTTCTTCAAATCACATAGCCCTACCACACAAATACACAACTCACACATGCATGTCTCTCCCCACCCACACACCAGCCTCTCCCACAAATACACACACACACACACAGCCTTTCCTGCATATACACACACACACAATCTCTCCTCACGCATACAGCCATTAACACATATACACACGAAGCCCTGATAAGACACAGACACGCACACAAACAGCCTCTCTCACCTATATATAGACTGCCTTTCCCATAAACACACATTCAGTGCAAATAGTATAGGTTCTCTCTGTAATTTCACAAGTGAGCAAAATCATTATGGAGACCTGAGCAAGCTTATGAGCTTTTCTGAGTTTTTGCCCGTTCTCACACACACTGTTTTTGCTTTAAAGGCACACAATGAGTGGTGTGGAGAAAGTGGGAAATGCGGTTAAAATGAAAATGGCAAAGGAGAAAGAGAAACTTGCAGAGAAATAAAAAAGACAGAAAGGGTAGGATGAGTCAGATAGAAGCTTACTAAAAAGCAAGAGCACTGGCTGGCACAGAGAGAAACTAGAAAGGGGAAAAGGAGTAGTGTGAAGGGAGATTCGGGATACACAAGAGGGCAACAAAACCCTTTTTCCTAGGGCAGTGAAATTCCTTGTACCCACCCAAACTAATACATCTGCTCCCCCCCTCCCCCCCCCCCCTCGCTCTGGTATGAAGAGCTCCCCTCATATCCACCTTGAGAGCAGGTAGTATGTTTAAACATAAGCAGATATATTTTAATACCCATAATTTTGCCTAAAATTAGCAACTCACTGACGTCTACTAAGTTATCATCTTCCATCTATTATTCTACAATCAAATGTCATCTTTATCTGGCAATGTGCTCACACACACACACACACACAAAATAACTGTATCCTTCCTTTACAGATGTTATTCTGCTAGATTGTTTAACAATATTGTAGAAAGTGTGACATACAGCGGTGGTCTATTGGCTGACTGAAAATTATGATTAAGAGAATTAATGGTGGGAGCTGCCAACGTTGCACTATTTGTCTAAAATTAGAGTTTGCACATTTGGTCATGCTACTTTATGAAATTTGTACTTTAAAAACACAAAAAACTAATATACTTGTATATCATACTGCTCGCACGCACACGCGCACACTTTACCTTTAACCTCTTCTCTAGGAATTTCATCCCTCCTTTTTCTCCATAATGGTATTCATAAGGAAAGCTCCAGTCTCTAATCAAAAACATCAGAGTCTGTAGGGAGTGGAATTCAACATGCACATAATTAAATTCATGCTAAATAATCGTGACCTAAATAAAAGTCTTGTTTAAAGAAAAAGAAGAAAAAAAAAAAAAAAAGAATTTCAATAAAACGTATTCAAATTTAGAAAGTTTAGCTCCCTACTACAGCAAAATTTAAATTACATCAAAATGCAATGCATTCTATTCTTTCATTTTTATGATGTAGCCTCATGCTACAACTGTTTGCAATTTTTTCACATTAATTTACACTGAATACTAAAGACAAAGCAAAAACAGTTTTTTGGGGGTTGGGGGGTGTCAGGAAGGAGCCTGACAGCCGACCGAGACAATCGCATTGTGCTGGAGCTCCTCAGGGAAATACACTTATTAAGCCTATTGGACATAATAGCTCTAATTTCTGTAAAAATGTTGCATATAACCCTGGGGTACACTCTGCCTATTATTTGACACTTTACGTTGCATACAAAACTGAAAAATCACATAGACATAAGTATTCAGACCCTTAAACTCAGCACCGGCGGCATCAGTTTCAATCGTTTTTGGGTTTGATTTGACAAACTTTGCACACCTGGATTTGTATAGTTTCATTTCTGCATGAATACATAAATTTCTGCATACATGCTCAATCTCAGCCAGAATGAATTGGGACCATCGGTGGACAGCCACTTTCAGGTCTTCCCAGAGATGCTTGTTTGGGTTCAAGTCTGGACCACTCAAGGACATTCACAGAGTTGACCCTAAGCCACTCTTGTGTTGTCTTAGCTGTGTGCCTAGGGTCATTATCCTGTAGGAATGTGATCCTTCGGCCCAGGATGAGGTCCTGAGCGCTCTAGACCAGGTTTATATTAAGAATATCTCTGTATTTTGTGTTGTGCCTCCCCTCAACCCTAACAAGCCTCCCGGTCTCTGCTACTAAAAAACATCCACAAAGCATGATGTATTAAGTGTAGATTGATATGAAAATAATGATATTAATAATTTAAACAATTATTGTATAAGGCTGCAACATAAAAGAATGTGAAAAATACAAAGGGCACTGAATATGTTTGTAATGCACTGACTGTATCTTACATGGCGATTGACAGACTGAATTAAGTATTGAGTCAGTGCAACAAAGTACCAAAGTAATACCATGCCAAAAATGTCTAATGACTAGTAAACAATTATCTGTGAGGCATGTCATTCAAATGCTTAGCTCACCCAAACACTCACTCCAGTAAATGTAACTGAATGGTTTACTGGGGTGAATCATGCAGCAGTGGTAAAACTAATATATTATATATGTAATAATATATTATACATACTAACCTTTGTGCTCTTCCATATTCAGGGTGGCGTTGCCGCCCCTTGATGCCTAGGGTGTACACATGTGCATTTGTGCACCTACAGAGAAATGTCGTATTATTGTACATGTGTTTGGGCATTTGTCCAGTAATGTCATCCATGCACGACACTGTATGTGTTAATTTAATTAACATGCCATGTTTGGTCGTAAAACCAGTTGTCATGATGTGATCAACACGCACCTCTCTACTATTCTATCAAAAGAACCTGCACCTGAAAATATTACCTGAAAGGGTTTCAGAAAGATCTCATCCATAGCCAAACGCCCGTACTCTGTAAAAAGCTGAAATGGAAAAATATAAGGGATATCTTAATACATTTTATATACCGTATATATATATATATATATTTTTTTTTAACATTCTTTATTTGTCGTTTTAGAAATTGACAACAATTGTCAGCATATGTTTCAAATATCAAAAAAAAAAAAAAAAAAAATGAGGTACGGGTTTGTGCAGGGATTGTGAATTTGATTACAAAACATTACACTGATTAATGTGCATTTAATACATTTTATATTTTAACATGCCCTCTCTGGCCATTTTCTGGGATTTCATTTTTTTCCTATCTAGACAGGGTCATATTGAGAAGTAATGATATTGTGCACAGTGTTTTAAAATCCACTTCTGCTATGTGCACTTTACAAGGAAGGTCCACAATGACCTTTGCATGAATATCTCTCCTTGTAAAATTGGTGTTCAAGTAGAGATTGTAGCCATATTAGTCCAGTGATGTAGATGTAAAAAACAGTTAAAGTTCGTATCTTGTAATACCTTTTTTATTGGACTAACAGAATCTGTATCACAACTCGACTTTTAATTCTATGTGTCATCTTGCTCAGAAATGCTTCAGACTTGAGAAAGCGAGGTTCTCCCGAAAGCTTGTCATTAAAAAATTCTGCTAGTCCAATAAAAAAGGTATTACAAGATATGAATTTTAACTGTTTTTTTTACATCTTGTGAAATTGGAAAAGACATGGCCAATCAAAAAGGAGATTGAAGAACTAGAAAAAGAACACCAAAACTTTTACAGGATAAAAAAACAAACAAAAAAAACCACACACACACACATATATATATATATATATATATATATACACACACACACACACGGTCTATCATTACTGTATGTGGCCAGGAAACTTCAGCGTCAGTGCAATAGAAGCATGTTCATTGTCCTTCACTGTCGATACCATTCATTCCCAACACATGGGATGATGAAAGGAGTTAGAAGAACATTAGTTTATAATTGTGAGAGCGCCTTGTTGGACCCTTCTTAAATGGAATTGTGTACCCCCATCCTGTTTTAGATGGGATAATGGTTGTTGTCATACAAATTATTCAGATTCCTGTTTGATGTCAGTGGGAGTCAAAACAGCTTATTGGCTTATCCAGGAATTGCACTTATGAACAAAACCTCTGAGGGTTTCTGCTGTCCCCACACGGAACCCTGGATATGAGGGCATGTAATGAATCAAAGAGCGAGGATGCTGTAAAAGGAGTGTCTATGGACTTATACATCCATTTTATACTCTGGGAGTTTTTCTTTGTATGAGAGATACACAAATATTCACCTGTAGCTGCTGCAGATCATCCTCCTGTATATTCTGAGATAAATTGTAGATCTGTGGGTAAAAAAACATGGAGTTAGAGAAGGCAATGATAGACTAATGAAGATAGACTTGTGGGGAGGTGAGACCCATACTACAGGTGTGTGTGTAAGCGGGCACATTACGCAAATTGGATAGAAGTATAATAAAAAGAAAACGACTTGCAGTAGCTCTTCAAGCTAAAGAAAGTCATCTTGTTTACGGTTTCTGTTTGTAGTTTTAGTGTACGTGAATGTGATAAAGAGTGTCAACCAGAGCTCTAACAAATTATCACTGACTTGTACCATGACGTGCTGTGACATTGAATTATATTCCCGGGAGAATGGTTCATTTTAAAGTGAGATAATATAGGAAAAAAGTCAGGTAGAAAAATATTTTGAGCGATAAAGTGAAATGTCACTAGAGGTGTGTTAAATAAGATACGGGGCACAGACAGAGATTTATTGCTCTACAAAACAAAGCTGACAAAGTGTAAATGACAACGTTGCATTGGGTGCTTTTAGAAGAGATGAGGAGAATTAAAGGTCAGAAACAGAAGAAGATGATTTGCTAGCATGCAAGAAGCACCCAAATATACCTGTATAAGAAGAGGTAGCTGTTGGTAAGCTGTGTGAGAGGCATAGGAGTCCAAGTGGCAACATTAAGCTTGCTTTCTCAACCTGCCAATTGTTACTTGGGCAGCTCATCTCCCATACAATATTTGTTCTTTATTTGTTATTTCTCAGAAGTAACCATTACCTCTCCCTTTTCTATACTACACCAAGGAGTATTTTATTGTTCCATTTCCTTGTAACTTCTGTACTGATATATCGACAGAGGAGATGCTACTTTGGGTGTAATTCTTTTCACTATAATGTAGTGTTCAGACAGTACCGGTCATTCCAATGGCTATTATTTTTGTTTCAATGTTAAAACGTGTGTCACGATTCCGGGAACCAAACACGCTAACACACACACACAAAAGGTGCAGTACCGGACTTCAGAGTGGCCGGGCTACGCACACAAAGAATAGACAGGAGATAAGCCGAGTAAGGGGAACCAGAAGACAGAATAACGAGAGACAAGCCGAGGTCAAAGGGTAGGAGAAAGTCGCAAGGTCGGATGAACAAGCCAGAGAGTACATAACCAGAAACACAAGTTCAGTAGCAATGCAAGCAAGCAAAGACCACAACAGGGCAGGGAGGAACAGGAAAGGTAAGTATTTAAATCAGAAGGTTAATTCTGATTGGATAGTTTCCAATCAGAATTACCAATCACACGTGGGAGATATCTAGACCTCCCACTGTGATTGAGGCACTGTGCCTTTAACGCCGGGTCAGGTGGCTGACCCCGGCGTTTAATAAATTGGGCGGTCTCCCAGCGTGCAGCGTCATGCATGCTGCCGCTGGGGGATGTAGAGGAAGACGCGGGCGGCATCCGTGGCTTGGAGGATGCCGCCCGCCGAGCGCATGCCAGGAAGGGGACCGAGGGCGGCTGGAGGGTGAGTGCCGCGAGCGGACTGCAGCCTCCCCTCGCAGCTGCCCGCGGGATCCTGACAACGTGTTTCACAAAATAACGATTGTCAAAATAAAGTTACCTGGGCAACTATTACATCACTTTGTTCAGCTGATGTATAGTACCTGATTTTTGCTTCTTGAGAGAGAACTGGGACATTATGCATCAGTTAAAAGTGAAAGATTGGTAAGGGAGTTAAGAAGGCCAGAAAGAGGAAACTATTTAAATGGAATGGACTTTATGGAGTCAGGTGGAAGATTTTGTAATTCATTAGGAAGAATACTGAAATGAGTTAATAATGTTGGAATATTCAAGGGTGGATTATTACAGGACAGGTGTGAATGAATTTGTTTGAAGAAAGATGTAAAACACAGTTAGAGAATGAGGTGCTTAAGAGGTGGAAAATTAACAGAGTAAGGGAAGGGATAGGATTGGGGAGACGGATTTTGAGGTTGAAAATTTAAATATTTAAATTAAAGTACCCCCAAAACAATTTCATCTTTAGAGAGAGGAAGAAAGGAATCAGTGCAGATGAGTGCCCCAGCAACACAAATTTCAATTTTAAACCTGTAAGGCAAGTTTTCCAACCCCCATAACTTCATTGAGATGTAGTTGTTTTGCAATACGAGGGTCCCTTTAAAGTGACATTTCTGTGGAAGTTATTTTTTGTTATTATCCCAGAAAATGCTATTAAGGTGTTAACGGAGGTGAATAATGCAACAGAGGTAGTAACAAAAACTCAAAATGCGTACTTAACTCCCGTTAATGGTACAGGATTTCACTGAAATTCAAACCCAGGCAAAAGATATCACAAGACAGGACTACTTTGTCTTATGTCATTTTGCTACGCTTAGCAAAAAGGCAGAGCTACCTTTTGTCAAGCACTCAGCTGTCACTGAGGGCTGAGGTTGGAATAGGCTTTTTCTATTGAGGATATGGCGAGATCCTCTATAAACATCAGTACTATACTCTCATGCATGCTCTAAGGTCGGCACCTGGCAGATGAAGCACCAAGAGATAAAGGCGTCACGGGCGTAGGTGTCAGAACCCGCAAGGGACAGGTTCATGTAAGTAAAAATACTTTTCCCTTCACCCCACAGCCATCTTACTGCAAGCGGAACAGTCACCCTCTGGGGTCTTTGCGAAATATGCAAAGGCCCCGGAAAGTGACAGAGCTGCTTTAAAGGGAGGAAGGGGGGGAAGAAGAGGGTTAGCTGTTAACAATGACATACAGCTAGGTGTCATGCCTAGTTTTAGGAACAAATACACAAAATGGGTTGCTTAGAAGAATGAGGGGAAAAAAGGCTTTGTTACTGTTGAAAAAGGTCCTATTGTAGAAGCAAAGTACACATTTATGGTAAGAAGTCAGTGGCAGCGCTCCATAAAGCAAGATAATCTCTGAAGACAACAGATCTGCAGATACTGCTTTGAAGAAGGTTATGTGGGTATAGGAGGTAGAAGGAACAATTTGTTTGGGGTGACAGTGTTAAATTGTACAGAAACCTGGAAAGGTTATGGTTGAAAAAGGTTCTCACCTGGATAGAGCTTGTCATTGTGCTGAGAGCAAAGATAGTGGCACAATCCTTCACTGTGGACTGGCTGTCGAATGCTCCTTGTGTGTCCATAAGAACCACAGCAACCTAACCAAGAAAGACCATAATTAAGCTATATAGGCAAATCAGAGCGCTACAATCTGGCTATGCAATTCAATAGAGCATTTAACTTGTTTTAACAACTGTAACCTAGTAGACTGGAGAGTCTTACCTCCTTGCCATCTGGCTTTCTCATGGTGAAGACCTCACTCCAGATCTGAATACCTGTGGTATCTGGTTCTGATCCTCCTTTCCAGGAGAAGCCAGTAAGTGGTTCATCTTCTGTCCCGAGCCAATTACTGCTCTTTTCTTTCTGCAGAATGGAGATATCGTTTTTGTTCAAAATAAACAATAATAGTTTCAATAATTACCAAAAGTGAAAGCACAGCTTTAGATTCTGCAAGGCAAGCTACAATATCTCCCACTAAACAGGGTGAATATTTACCTGCATAAAACAGGTGAATTAATTAATTATTTCTCCTCTACAAAAGTTAGAAGAAAAAAAATTACACATAGTTGACTGAATTTTGCATCAGTTCTAGAACTTGCAACCTCAGGTTTTATTTTCCTTGTTTTGTTTTTTTCTAATTGTGGTTAATACATTCTACAACAGATGATTTATAGATGGTCAGAAACAAAAGTGATGTATATGATCTATACAGCCAAACTGCTTCATTAAAGGGACACTGTACGCACCCAGACCCCTTCAGCCCATTGAAGTGGCCTGGGTACCAACTCCCATCACCCTTAACCCTGCAAGTGTAATTATTGCAGTTTTTATAAACTGCAGTAATTACCTTGCAGGGTTAAGTCCTCCTCTCTTGGCTGTCTACCAGACAGCCACTAGAGGGACTTCCATCTTGGTCATTTTTGGTCATCTAAATTTTGGTCATCTAAATGACGCAGGACGTCCTCAAGCTATGCATGAGGATCTCCAGCGTCGCCGGAATCCCTATAGGAAAGCATTGAATAATGCTTTCCTATGGGGAAGCATTGAATAATGCTTTCCTATGGGGAAATCCTAATGCGAGCACGGCCATTGCGGCAGGGGAGGAACGTGGGTGGAGCCTGACTCAGGTAAGTGTCTGAAGGGGTTTTAACCCCTTCAGTGACGTCAGATGGGAGGCAGGAGGGAAGGGGGCACTCCAGGATTCTACAGTGCCAGGAAAACAGGTTTGTTTTCCTGGCACTAGAGAATCCCTTTAAGCTAAAGCTGTTTTGATGCCTATAGTACCCCTTCAAATAAAAAAAACAAAAAACACTTTATACTTGTATATTCCAGTCTCATTGTAAATGAATATTCTTTAACACTTGACATGGCACATGCAAGCTGTTTCATGGTACAACAGGCAAGAGACTTTAGAAATATTACATCCCTAGGGGGCAGCACATGAGAATTTTTCCAGTTAGGTGGTGCCTAAGGAACATAGGAAGTCTATAAAAATGTCCGTAAAAAGTAAGTCTATAAACATAATAATGTGATGGAGAACATGAATTAATGAGACTGTCATAATTAACATGTCATAAAACAATCTTAAAACTACAAATAATGTCACCTATGCTCACCGTACACTTATATAATTCAAACTAAAAATAAAATGGTTACCCCGGGAGTGCCTCAAGGAGCAGCCCGAGAACAGTTCTGTGTATATACACATCTATATGTAACACACTTGGGTCCCTGAGTGTGTATATTAAACTCTTCCAACACTTGTAAAATATATACAATGTACTGATACTGTGCTTTTAGAACTGAGATAGGGATGGTAGCCTTGCCCGAGACCTTCCTGTATGGTCTCTAACGCAAATACTTATATACAACACAAATATGGGAAAATGGCTCTAGATGTACAGGAAACAAAATATAGCATAACACCGTTTAGTTAATAAGCCACTTAAGCAACCAGATGCAAGATGTATAAATTAGCAGGCGTATCATGGAGCCTCCCCTGGTGATGTTAATGGGCCGAGGCTCCCTGATACACCTGCTAATTTCTACAGGTGAGTGCATTTGGTTGCTTAGGTGGTTTAGCTACTAAACAGTGTTATAATGATATATTGTTTCCCCCCTTAAATCTAGAGCTGTATTCCTGTATTTTTATTCTATACATGTTGTGTGTATGCCTGTACCTCCCCTGATCTGTCCTGCAATTTCTGACCTGGGACCGATCAGAAATGATGCCAGATGGAATGCAGGTGTTTCTATGTGGCTCTTTCTTACAGCTCCGCTACAACCAAATTTGAGATTTGTATTTTGCTCTTCGTTGAATTAAATCTGCAAAGTTGTATATTTACTAACCACGCAAATACGCAAGGTATAAATAAAATTTGGAATTGGAATACATAATTTTTTTGCAAAACAAAAGCTATTATGAAACCTGAATATGAGTGTGATACTCAGAGAATAGTACAACTTCGGAGAGAGGAAACGTGGATTGAAAAGATACCTGGCTGTAGACATATCTCAGCATAAAATCCAACAGAAAGGACTTCCCTTTTCGAAATGCACCGGCTACAGATACAACCACTACATCCAAATCTCGGATTCTCTCTTGGAGAAGAATAGAGGCCAGGGCCTCCTCGTCCAACTGGAAAGAATGATCATCCTTTAGTACTTGAACTACCTGGACTGGGCCGGGAGTAGCTGGAGCCATGGCTGCGGCAGAATGAAAGACATGGAAGGATTAGAGAATAGGAATAAAAAAAAACAAAAAACATAACTATAAACAAAACCACAGTAAGAGCAGAACAACTATAACTGGCATAGGAAATAGTTACTGCCCACAGAGCGGATTACCCAGAGAGAAGCAATCATCTACTTCCTAAACAGTGCACTCTAGTACGCACACAAGAGGGGAAAGTAAGAAAAGCTAAATATTTGGAAAGATGCCATAACAGCCATGAAATATAAAAGGAGACACTGCTAGTAGCAAAATATCAAACTTACAGAGCTGAAGGGTAGCAGTGCAGATACCAGGAGAAAGGGCCTGCACCTAGGAGGGGGGGATGTCTAACGTCTTCAACCGGGAGATCTGACTCACAGCACAGAGAACTATTTTACACTTCCAGCAGAATTTGGCAGAAACCAGAAACGTTGTATGACACATAAATGTGAGACAGAGAGAGGGTGGAGGAGGAGCAAAGAGAAACAGGGATGGGATAAAGAAACCAAAATGAGAAATCAAGTGAAGCTTGCAGATAGGAAAAGTGTAAATAAAGGATAAGGAAGGAATCCTGAGGGATAACCAGAGGAAAATAAAGAAAGGTAGGCAGGCAGGTTTTTCATTCTCATTTTGGGTCAGCATGTCTAATGATATATCCCTCTCTTTGAAAACCCACCTATAAGAGTACTATATAAAAACTGAAAATAAGTTACTAAAACTTCAGGAGACAGAGTGTGAGGAGAAATTAAAACTGCTCTAAATTCAATAGAGAGGTTTACATATATACTAATACATAAAATAACCTATGTGTATAAACATATACAACACAGCCCTTGAGCAACATCAGTAATGCACCAAATCTTTAAAGGATCACTATAGTCACACAGATGTCTTCACCTCAATAATTGGCTCCAGTGTCTATAGCATGTCCCTGCAGGCTGTTCAATGTAAACGCTGCCTTTTCAGAGAAAAGGCACTGTTTGCAATGCTGCCTAGCAACAACTTTAGGTGCAGTCACTGAGACGGTCACTAGAGAAGCTTCCTATTTCAGTGCTGCATGCTCTGCAGGACCAACGTTCAGTACTGAATGTTCCCCACAGAGATGTATTGATTCCATGCATCTCTATGAGAAGATCCTGATTGGCACAGTGCTGCGCATGCGCAATAGTCTCCCAATGCTTTACTATAAGAAATCATTGGATTGGCTGAGATCCTCAAGATTGATGATCTTAGCCATGGAGGTAGGGCCATTCGCAGCAAGACCGGCGCAGCATTGGAGAAAAGGTATGTTTAATACCTTTTTACTCCACAGAGAGGTGGGCCAGACACCTATATATGTGTGTTCCTTTAGATCTTCATTTTGTTTTTTACACACAGCCCAAGGAGTTGTGAATAGGGCAGCATAAACAGAAACAAAAGTGGCAGAGAATTGAGCAGTGACTGCAGGGGCGTGATCTATACCAGGTGTGCCCAAAAGGTAGATCCCCAGATGTTGTAGAACTAGAACTCCCACGATGCTTTGCATGCCTTTAGCATGACAAAGCATCAAGGAAGCTGTAGTTTAAAAACATCTGGGGATCTACCTTTTGGGCACTTCTAATATATACTGTAGAACTGCTTAAGCTAAAGTTGTTTTGGTGACTATAGTGTCCCTTTAATTTGCACAGAACCTTTGTTAACAGACTTAAAGGACCACTATAGGCACCCAGACCACTTCAGCTTAATGAAGTGGTCTGGGTGCCTGGTCCAGCTAGGGTTAACCCTTTTTTCTATAAACATAGCACTGACAGCCGCTAGAGGCGCTTGCATGCTTTTCACTATGAAAATCAGCTCTTGCCGCGCATGCGCATTCAGCCGAGGAGGAGGAGAGCTCCCCGTCCGGCGCTGGAGAAAGAGGTAAGTTTAACCCCTTCCTTCCCCTAGAGCTCGGCGGGAGGGGGACCCTGAGGGTGGGGGCACCCTCAGGGCACTATAGTGCCAAGAAAACGAGTATGTTTTCCTGGCACTATAGTGGTCCTTTAACCCCTTAAGGACCAAACTTCTGGAATAAAATGGAATCATGACATGTCACACATGTCATGTGTCCTTAAGGGGGTTAACTCATGCACAGCTGATATGAAGCAACCCTTAGTCTTCTCTTGGAATTCTTTGAGTACCATGAATACTGCTTTTAACATTCTGTGATTCAAAGACAGATATTTAATTTCCTGTAAAAGTTTCTTGTATCAGATGTGAATGCAGATGAGAGACACACCCTGACCCTGAGGCACTTGTAGAGTAGTCCATCTGGTTGGACTGAAAGAAAAAACCTAGTAAAAGCAGGAGTGGATCCACCTCTGCATCCCAGATATTTTGTCATATGAAATGATCATGGGTTTGTCTGGATTTTCATTTGATATTTTCCAGTATTTCACATTGCTAATAGCTCCAAGATTCTCATGACTCGGATTAAAGATACTGGATTGTTCTGAACCACCCTGATTGCTTCACGGGTCTTTTCCATTTTTTCTTAAGAATAAAATTTTTTTTTTTTTTTTTTTTTTAGAATAAATGGGATGATTCCTGATTCCACATTCAAACATGGTGCTGAAAGAAAGATTAGCTGAATATTAATATCCAAATGAGCTGAAGACTCTGCTTTTTGATAGCCGGCTGTCTAGACTGTGTACTATATAAAGGTCTCATTCTCATTTTTTGTAAATTGTTCCACTAAATAAACTGTTAAAGGAATACTCCACTCCAAAAACGTAAACTAATTAAATAAATTGCACAAAACTATTTAGTAAATATACCACCAATGAATACATGCATGGTGCATGAATTATTTGCTTCATGTTTTCATTGGGGGTATATCCAAAAGTACTTGCAAAAGCTGCAAATCTTCTGACTGCAGCCTTTGCAAACCCTTTCCTTTTCTTCTGCAGCACCGACAGGGAAATTTAAAATCAGAGGCTTCTGATTGTGAGCCACAGGCGAATGTGGTAGTGGGGGGGATGGGGGGCACAGATGACGCCGCAGCCGGGGAGTAAGGAGAGCCAAAGAAGACGATCCACAATGTTGAGTCCTGTGAATGCTCAATCTCACAGGCACTTGTAGAAGGCAGGTGCAGTTTGGAAGCAAGCTCCACCCTCCAGCTGTCTGATTGACATATTTAACTAGGTACTTTTAATATGTGCAGTTAAAAGCTTGCACTTTAGCAAGCTGGAAAATAATTTGGAAGCTAGTGCACATGCGCAGCAAATCAATTGTCTCTATGAGCAGCATTTTATGGAGTAACCAGGCCTGACTGTTATTCAGCGTAAGTGCCTCTCGTGTCTGTTGGGAAGACAGTCACTAGAGGTGTGCTGAATCTTGCAATCATATCTATTTAACTGCAATGTTTTATATTGCAGCATTAAAACGAAGGGACCGGGGGGGCGGAGCTTGACCATCAGCCTGCATGGACGCCATGCTTGAGAGCTCCTCCACACAAACTCACAAAAACGCAATTAACCCCAAATTGAGAGCCCATCCTGACCCCAAAAGTTACCAGCTACAACGGGCACCGACTCCCGAGGCGATAGATGCCCTTCTTTCAGCAAAAGACCCAGCCAAGACGGAAGCGGAAAACCGGGGCCTACCCCACGTTGTCCCTCTCAGGCCTGGAGACGCTACTCACGAGGCAAGTGAACGACGACCTCAAACCTCGCCCGATAACCTGGTCCACATGCCAGCCATGGGCCGCCGGTCGCAGAAGACGTCGACGATGGAAAACGCATATCGGGACTATGTTCCAAAGGCCAGCACAACCCCAACCCGCTCTTACGGAGGCTCCGCGGTCGGTCACTACCCCGCGGCCTAATGCCCTCACCCACCCAAACGAGCACACAGGGGCAGACCAATTGGTAGCCACTCACCAGATGGCGCCCGCAGCTCCCAACGACTGCACACCGACGACCAGACATGACCTGAAGGTCCTACTGTCAGACTTCCACAAAATACTAGCGAACTAACTCGCTCCTATAAAAACTGACATGAAGGCGATCACAGACCGGGTACAAGCCTCGGAGAGAGACATTGCAGATGTCCAAACGCAGATGACAGAGCTCCAGAACACGGTGCAACAGGTCTGGTCTCACCAGAGAGCAATCACTGCACAACTCACGGCCATGGAAGACCGCCAACGCCGCACCAATATCAAAGTAAGGGGCATCCCAACGACAGTTTCAGTTGACGAACTACCCCATTATGTCAGACGACTGCTGACCTCCATCCTATCCCATGCGGTGGCCAAAAAATTAAACATAGAAGGAATCTACCGCTTACCAGGGCCCACGGGGACATCAACCACGGCGACGAGAGACGTCATTCTCCGTTGTGCTACAACCCATGACAAAATACTAATAATGGCGGCAATAAAGGGAAAAACACCCATACAATTTGAAGAAGCCTTCCTGTCATTCTATCAGGACCTTACGAAGGCAACCCTCCTGTGGCGTAAAACGCTCACTCCTGTGACCAGCATACTACGCTCAGCCAACATGAGCTACAGGTGGGGAATGAATGGATCCCTGTCAGTGACCCGAAATGGCAGCCTGCACACACTCACCTCGGTGGAAGACGCAACTCCGTTCCTGACGGCCCTCGGCCTGGAGCACCTGCCGGACAACGCACAAGCGAGAACCTCCACCTCCACCTTGGACCCGGCACACGCACAACCATTCGTCCCGAGGTCCGCAAATGCGGGTGCGGCAGCACCAGGACTGAGCTCAAAAGACAACCCGACACGAAGCACTATTTTCCAGACCGGAGACCCATTTGCCCGGCTTGCCGGCCCTAACCTCACGGGACTGTCTTTCCGAGACTTTAAATATGGCTCTCATCTGATAATGTTTACCCTAATGTTATCCCTATCTTCCCCTTCCCCCTGTTTATAATTTACTTTTGCGATTTTGTATTCTAAGCACATAACCACTGGGGCGACACTAGCCACCAGGCACAACAGCTCAGGTTGGGGACCCAGTAAGGACGAACCTCCTCAAAATGGGGAACGTTAACCTACCACCATGCACAGACCCTGGGGCAACCCTGAACCACCACACACGCCTTCCCCCCCGCCACTCCCTCGGTAAGGAGTAACCAAACCCAACACATAGTGTGACTGGACGCCCCACGACCACCAGACCTTAGATTATCCCTAAACGGGATACACAGCATCTGGACCAGCACATGTATTCACCATAACCACCTCACACATCAGTACATATACACATGCTGATCACTCCAACCACGGGACCCTCTAACTACAACCCTCAGCATAGTGAAAACCCACGCACTTGACAGCAAGGTACAACACACCCGACCTCCCAACACCCTAAGGGCGACTCATCAGCTGTCAGGACTTACACAAATTCGTTTTAAAAAACAGAAAATGGTGCACAAATCTAGAGTGATCCTGATTGTTAAATAACTACATACCACTCATCTATGAAACGCTACAATGTTTATGCCTTGCACTGAAAAAATAAAGAATTAAAAAAAAAAAAAGGGCAGCACTCCTAAAGGGCAGCACTCTACTCTCTCCTCCAGCTCTGACTCACTCCCACCTTGTTTGATTGCCATCTCCTGTCCTATTGTGTTTGATACCTCACCACCTAGATATTGTAAGCTCATTTGAGCAGGGTCCTCTTCAACCTATTATTCCTGTAAGTTTTTGTAATTGTCTCATTTATTGTTAAATAGCCCCTTCTTATAATATATAAATGCCAATAATAATAATAATAATAATAATAATAATAAATGCTCAGATGTTGAAGAAACTCTTTTCCTGACCAATAACTTCTATGGTCTCTTGACAAAGACCATGTAGGTCGAAACGTTGTGATGGTGTGGGTTCAATAAAATTGCTGGGTTTGTACCTTGGAGTGCCTGGACCTTTCTTCTATTTTTGTTACTCAGCATTTGGTCTCTGGTACTGAGACTGTCCGAGTTGCACCCAGCTACATACTACTTAAAGGGACAGAGTGCAGTTCCACACACTACCATAACTACTTCTAGAACTTCTATGGACAGGGGCTGGTATCAGTTTTGGTTGTTATAAAAGATAATGCGACAAAAAACTAAACAAACAAAAAAAAAACAGGGGAAGGTATCTGTATTCACTAAATTGGCATGTAATTGTTATGTTGCCCAAACTGTCCCTTTAATTCTCTTACAAGGTATAATATGAGCATGTCAATATTTTTTTGAAGATTGAAGTTGATCAGTCTAGGTTATGTAACACATTAAATTTGGACACTATGTTAACTTGAGCAATAGACACAGAAAGTAATAATAATGTCAAAAGCATTCACTCTAGTGACACAAATCTCTCGACAGACCACCTTGTCAGCAGCAAATGTGGAATTTACATATCTGCAATATTAATATCTATTTGGTCCAGCCAGGACAGAAGTGACAGAATAAAAGTACTAAAGATTGTTAGCCTGGTGCTCTAAGCCTACCATTTATGTCAAAGTTGGACATAATGGGTAGATAATAAGTGAAAGAGCAATGAAAGCCAGTGGGCAGCAGTGTCAGAGCACCAAATTCAGGATAAACTGTTGCAAAAGGAATTAACCCCACAAGGTAAGAGTACATCAGACCCTCCTCCCCATAAAAACTTCAATAAACTTAAGTTGTTATGGGGGTGGGAGTATTTATTTTAAATGTTTACAATATTGTAACACACCAGCTGTTCTGGAGTACATTTCCAATTATATTCAAACCACTGGAAATCATTAAAGGGTTATTCCAAGCATCATCGTAAATACAGCCACTGTAGTGGCTATGATGCCAAATCCCCTGACCCAGTTCTCCGGTAGTGGGACAACCCACTGGCTGGCTCCGATGCTCCCTGGTGGTCCAGTGACACACTTCCAGCTTCTGCAGAAATGCAGAGGCCAAGGCTCAGGGTGGGCCTTTCCATAGGTCCCAGTAGGAATATGGCTCAAGGCGGCAGTTTGACAAAGGGGGGGCGCCCATTTATATATATATATATATATATATATATATATATATATATATATATATATATATATAAAAAAACCTACACCCCTTGTCCAATGAAGAGTGGGCCCAGAGATCTAATTCTCCAACTCCTGCAGCATCAAGTCCTCTCCTCTCTTGAACTGCGAGAGTGTTGCTGCAAGTTTTCATTGCAACGCTCCGCGCAGCACGCAATGCATGATGGAGCATTGCCATAGCAACCAGCGGCTCACAAAGGGCAAGGACCTGATGCTGCAGGAGATAGGACACAGCATTAATATATATATATATATATATATACATACAAATTGGTGGCCCAGGCTCTTTGCGGCACAGCACATTTGTTAAAGGTACAGGGGCTCTTCACAATACAGTCATATTAGTCAGCCTGGGACTGTAGCTGTACAAATCACCCTTTAGTCTGGAAATTGTGTAGAACTGAGGGAAATACAAACCACAAACAAGTAGCTAATTCAGATTAATTGTCCAACTCCGCTACAATTCCAGCTTGAGTAACTTGGCCTCAAATGTTTGAATTTACCACAATTTCCAGTTTAGTAAATATATCTGAAAGTCCACAGCAGTTGGTATTTTGCGTATTTTATTGTATAAATATGTTCTACTAATTTTGTATGAACATATAGTTGTTAAAATGGTTACAAACTGGTCTTTCATTTTTCTAAAACAGTCACAAACCAATATAAGATAATGATAAATGCCAGGTTTTAGGCCATATAAATTGTAATCCCCTGTCATATACAGGATTGTTCACTAAAGTGTGAATTGTTGGGAAATCAAAGTACATTTCAAAGTTAGACCCAAATACAAAACGGAGAATTGTTTTTGACAATTTTTCTAGTAGTTAAAGGGACACTGTAGGCACCCAGATCACTTCAGCTCATTGAAGTGATCTGCGTGCAACGTCCCATGTCCCTTAAAGGAACAATATAGGGTCAGGAAAACTATAGGGTCAGGAACACAAACGTGTTTATAGTGTTAATAAAAGCCATCTAGCCCCCTGCCCCCCATAAATATAGCAAAATATTACCTTTATTTCAGTTTACTGCTGATGCTGGCTCTGCCCCTGATCTGCCTTCTTGGCTGACATCATCACAAGTGGTGTTCTGAGCAAATAACAACGCTTTCCAATAGGAATTGGATTGGCTGAGACTGTCAAGAAGGCAGATCAGGGGCAGAGCCAGCACAAGTCAAACACAGCCCTGGCCAGTCAGCATCTCCTCATATATGAATTAATGCATCGCTATGAGGAAAGTTCAGTGTCTGCATTCAGAGGGTGGAGACACTGAATGTCAGTGCTGCGCAGTGACTGTGTAGCACTGCCTCAGGAAGTACCTCTAGTAGCCATCTGAGGTGTGGCCAGTGGAGGTATCCCTAGGCTGTAATGTAAACACTGCATTTATCTGACTGAAGGGGCCAATTATACTCACCAGAACAACTAGAATAAGCTGTAATAGTTCTGGTGAGTATAGTGTCTCTTTAACCCTACAGTGGTAATTATTGCAGTTTCTGGTTTTGTTTTCCTGGCACTATAGAATCTCTTTAATAACCCTACAAACATATTTCTCGTAACATGAACTCTCATATTGCGTATAATTATTTAAGTGTGTTGCAGGAAACTTTATGTGAATTTCAAACTTGAAGCCACAATAACAACTGTAGAAATTATTAATTAAAATAAGAATTATCAGGAATGTAAAACAAATGTTATATTTTAGACCAAAACAGCTGAATGCAATAATTCTCCATGTCAGATTATTTACTATTTATAAAATAGTAAAGGAACACTATAGTAACCCAGCCCACTTCAGCTAATTAAAGGCGTCTGGGTGCACTGTCCCTGACCCCCTTAGTGCTGCAATGTAAAACACTGCAGTTTTAGAGAAAATGCAATGTTGACATTGCAGCACTAAGACTACTAGAGGTGCTTCCCGTATCTCACCTGACTTTAGGTCACCTAACTTATTCTGGATGTCCTCGCACTCTGCATCCAGTGTCAGTGAAAATCTGAAGCACTGCTTTTCTACGGAGAGGGTCTAATGCGCTCACCACGCATGCGCATTAGCCCCCTGGTCAGATGACGGGTAAGTGATAAAAGGATTTTTAACCCTTTAGTAGCCGGGGGGCTATGGGAGGGAGGCCTTACAGGTTTGTATTCCTTTCACTATAGAACCCTTTGAAATTTAAATATATTAAAGGGACACTGTAGGCACCCAGACCACTTCAGCTCATTGAGTCCCTTTTGCATCTAGTGCTGCAATGTTAAACATTGCAGTGCTTACATTGCAGCACTAAGTCTGCCGACAGCCACTGGGGGCGCTTCCGGAATCGTAACTGATATTTGGTCCGTTATCGGACGCTGGACGTACTCACGCTCTGCATGAACACCTCCAGCGTCAGATTTTCCCCAGAAGGAAAGCATTGATTCATAAGACCCCGCACATTGCGGGACGGAGGAGGGGGCAGAGCTTCGACCCAACGCCGAGGGACATTGGTGCTGGGATAAGGTATTTACTGAGGGGAGGGGGGGGTGGGAGGAAGAGGGATGGTAGTGCCAGGAATATAGCTTTGTATTCCTGGCACTACAGTATCCCTTTAAGACAGATAGGCTTCCAAATCACCTATTTTGTACTGAAACTTGGAAATCACTTTGAATTCTCCCATTAGTGAATAGCCCTGTATTATTGTCCCTTTAGTACATAGCTCTGTATTATTGTCTCTTTAGTACATAGCTCTGTATTATTGTTCCTTTAGTAAATAGCCCTTTATTATTGTCCCTTTAGTACACAGCTCTGTATTAATGTCCCTTTGGTACATAGCCCTGTATTATTGTCACTTTAGTAAATAGCTCTGTATTATTGTCCCTTTAGTAAACAGCCCTGTATTATTGTCCCTTTCGTACATAGCCCTGCATTATTGTCCCTTTAGTGTATAGCTCTGTATTATTGTCCCTTTAGTACATAGCCCTGTATTATTGTCCCTTTAGTACATAGCCCTGTATTAATGTCCCTTTAGTACATAGCCCTGTATTAATCTCCCTTTAGTACATAGCCCTGTATTATTGTCCCTTTAGTACATAGCCCTGTATTAATGTCCCTTTAGTACATAGCCCTGTATTAATGTCCCTTTAGTGAATAGCTCTGTATTATTGTCAGTTTAGTACATAGCCCTGTATTATTGTCTCTTTAGTACATAGCCCTGTATTATTGTCTCTTTAGTACATAGCCCTGTATTATTGTCCCTTTAGTGAATAGCCTTGTATTATTGTCCCTTTAGTGAATAGCCTTGTATTATTGTCCCTTTAGTACATAGCTCTGTATTATTGTTCCTTTAGTACATAGCCCTGTATTACTGTCCCTTTAGTACACAGCCCTGTATTACTGTCCCTTTAGTACACGGCCCTGTATTATTGTCCCTTTAGTACATAGCCCTGTATTACTGTCCCTTTAGTACATAGCTCTGTATTATTGTCCCTTTAGTACATAGCCCTCTATTATTGTCCCTTTAGTAAATAGCCATGTATTATTGCCCCTTTAGTACATAGCCCTGTATTATTGTCCCTTTACTACATAGCCCTGTATTATTGTCCCTTTAGTACATAGCCCTGTATTATTGTCCCTTTAGTACATAGCTCTGTATTATTGTCCCTTTAGTACATAGCCCTCTATTATTGTCCCTTTAGTAAATAGCCATGTATTATTGCCCCTTTAGTACATAGCCCTGTATTAGTGTCCCTTTAGTACATGGCTTTGTATTATTGTCATTTTAGTACATAGCCCTCTATTATTGTCACCTTAGTGAATAGCCCTCTATTAATGTCCCTTTAGTAAATAGCTCTGTATTATTGTCCCTTTAGTACATAGCCCTGTATTATTGTCACCTGAGTACATAGCCCTGTATTATTGTCCCTTTAGTACATAGCTTGGTATTATTGTCCCTTTAGTACATAGCTCTGTATTATTGTCCCTTTAGTACATAGCCCTGTATTATTGTCCCTTTACTACATAGCCCTGTATTAGTGTCCATTTACTACATAGCCCTGTATTAGTGTCCCTTTACTACATAGCCCTGTATTACTGTCCCTTTAGTACACAGCCCTGTATTATTGTCCCTTTAGTACATAGCCCTGTATTATTGTCCCTTTAGTACATAGCCCTCTATTATTGTCCCTTTAGTAAATAGCCATGTATTATTGCCCCTTTAGTACATAGCCCTGTATTAGTGTCCCTTTAGTACATGGCTTTGTATTATTGTCATTTTAGTACATAGCCCTCTATTATTGTCACCTTAGTGAATAGCCCTCTATTAATGTCCCTTTAGTAAATAGCTCTGTATTATTGTCCCTTTAGTACATAGCCCTGTATTATTGTCACCTGAGTACATAGCCCTGTATTATTGTCCCTTTAGTACATAGCCCTGTATTATTGTCCCTTTAGTACATAGCCCTGTATTATTGTCCCTTTAGTACATAGCCCTGTATTATTGTCCCTTTACTACATAGCCCTGTATTAGTGTCCATTTACTACATAGCCCTGTATTAGTGTCCCTTTACTACATAGCCCTGTATTACTGTCCCTTTAGTACACAGCCCTGTATTATTGTCCCTTTAGTACATAGCCCTGTATTATTGTCCCTTTAGTACATAGCTCTGTATTATTGTCCCTTTAGTACATAGCCCTGTATTAATGTCCCTTTAGTGAATAGCTCTGTATTATTGTCCCTTTAGTACACAGCCCTGTATTATTGTCCCTTTAGTACATAGCCCTGTATTATTGTCCCTTTAGTACATAGCTCTGTATTATTGTCCCTTTAGTACATAGCCCTGTATTATTGTCCCTTTACTACATAGCCCTGTATTAGTGTCCCTTTACTACATAGCCCTGTATTACTGTCCCTTTAGTACACAGCCCTGTATTATTGTCCCTTTAGTACATAGCCCTGTATTATTGTCCCTTTACTACATAGCCCTGTATTACTGTCCCTTTAGTACACAGCCCTGTATTATTGTCCCTTTAGTACATAGCTCTGTATTATTGTCCCTTTAGTACATAGCCCTGTATTACTGTCCCTTTAGTACACAGCCCTGTGTTATTGTCCCTTTAGTACATAGCCCTGTATTATTGTCCCTTTAGTACATAGCTCTGTATTATTGTCCCTTTAGTACATAGCCCTCTATTATTGTCCCTTTAGTAAATAGCCATGTATTATTGCCCCTTTAGTACATAGCCCTGTATTAGTGTCCCTTTAGTACATAGCTTTGTATTATTGTCATTTTAGTACATAGCCCTCTATTATTGTCACCTTAGTGAATAGCCCTCTATTAATGTCCCTTTAGTAAATAGCTCTGTATTATTGTCCCTTTAGTACATAGCCCTGTATTATTGTCACCTGAGTACATAGCCCTGTATTATTGTCCCTTTAGTACATAGCTTGGTATTATTGTCCCTTTAGTACATAGCTCTGTATTATTGTCCCTTTAGTACATAGCTCTGTATTATTGTCACCTTAGTACCTAGCCCTGTATTACTGTCCCTTTAGTACACGGCCCTGTATTATTGTCCCTTTAGTACATAGCTCTGTATTATTGTCACCTTAGTACCTAGCCCTGTATTACTGTCCCTTTAGTACACAGCCCTGTATTACTGTCCCTTAGGTACACGGCCCTGTATTATTGTCCCTTTAGTACATAGCTCTGTATTATTGTCCCTTTAGTACATAGCCCTGTATTATTGTCCCTTTAGTACAAAGCCCTGTATTACTGTCCCTTTAGTACATAGCCCTGTATTACTGTCCCTTTAGTACATAGCCCTGTATTATTGTCCCTTTAGTACATAGCCCTGTATTACTGTCCCTTTAGTACATAGCTCTGTATTATTGTCCCTTTAGTACACAGCCCTGTATTACTGTCCCTTTAGTACACAGCCCTGTATTATTGTCCCTTTAGTACATAGCTCTGTATTACTGTCCCTTTAGTACATAGCTCTGTATTATTGTCCCTTTAGTACATAGCCCTGTATTATTGTCCCTTTAGTACATAGCCCTGTATTACTGTCCCTTTAGTACATAGCTCTGTGTTATTGTCCCTTTAGTACACAGCCCTGTATTACTGTCCCTTTAGTACACAGCCCTGTATTATTGTCCCTTTAGTACATAGCTCTGTATTACTGTCCCTTTAGTACATAGCCCTGTATTACTGTCCCTTTAGTACACAGCCCTGTATTACTGTCCCTTTAGTACACGGCCCTGTATTATTGTCCCTTTAGTACATAGCTTCTTATTATTGTCCCTTTAGTACATAGCCCTGTATTACTGTCCCTTTAGTACATAGCCCTGTATTATTGTCCCTTTAGTACACAGCCCTGTATTATTGTCCCTTTAGTACATAGCCCTGTATTATTGTCCCTTTAGTACATAGCTCTGTATTATTGTCCCTTTAGTACATAGCCCTGTATTATTGTCCCTTTACTACATAGCTCTGTATTATTGTCCCTTTAGTACACAGCCCTGTATTACTGTCCCTTTAGTACACAGCCCTGTATTATTGTCCCTTTAGTACATAGCTCTGTATTACTGTCCCTTTAGTACATAGCTCTGTATTATTGTCCCTTTAGTACATAGCCCTGTATTATTGTCCCTTTAGTACATAGCCCTGTATTATTGTCCCTTTAGTACATAGCCCTGTATTATTGTCCCTTTACTACATAGCCCTGTATTAGTGTCCATTTACTACATAGCCCTGTATTAGTGTCCCTTTACTACATAGCCCTGTATTACTGTCCCTTTAGTACACAGCCCTGTATTATTGTCCCTTTAGTACATAGCCCTGTATTATTGTCCCTTTACTACATAGCTCTGTATTATTGTCCCTTTAGTACACAGCCCTGTATTACTGTCCCTTTAGTACACAGCCCTGTATTATTGTCCCTTTAGTACATAGCTCTGTATTACTGTCCCTTTAGTACATAGCTCTGTATTATTGTCCCTTTAGTACATAGCCCTGTATTATTGTCCCTTTAGTACATAGCCCTGTATTATTGTCCCTTTAGTACATAGCCCTGTATTATTGTCCCTTTACTACATAGCCCTGTATTAGTGTCCATTTACTACATAGCCCTGTATTAGTGTCCCTTTACTACATAGCCCTGTATTAGTGTCCCTTTACTACATAGCCCTGTATTACTGTCCCTTTAGTACACAGCCCTGTATTATTGTCCCTTTAGTACATAGCCCTGTATTATTGTCCCTTTAGTACATAGCTCTGTATTATTGTCCCTTTAGTACATAGCCCTGTATTAATGTCCCTTTAGTGAATAGCTCTGTATTATTGTCCCTTTAGTACACAGCCCTGTATTATTGTCCCTTTAGTACATAGCCCTGTATTATTGTCCCTTTAGTACATAGCTCTGTATTATTGTCCCTTTAGTACATAGCCCTGTATTATTGTCCCTTTACTACATAGCCCTGTATTAGTGTCCCTTTACTACATAGCCCTGTATTACTGTCCCTTTAGTACACAGCCCTGTATTATTGTCCCTTTAGTACATAGCCCTGTATTATTGTCCCTTTACTACATAGCCCTGTATTACTGTCCCTTTAGTACACAGCCCTGTATTATTGTCCCTTTAGTACATAGCTCTGTATTATTGTCCCTTTAGTACATAGCCCTGTATTACTGTCCCTTTAGTACACAGCCCTGTGTTATTGTCCCTTTAGTACATAGCCCTGTATTATTGTCCCTTTAGTACATAGCTCTGTATTATTGTCCCTTTAGTACATAGCCCTCTATTATTGTCCCTTTAGTAAATAGCCATGTATTATTGCCCCTTTAGTACATAGCCCTGTATTAGTGTCCCTTTAGTACATAGCTTTGTATTATTGTCATTTTAGTACATAGCCCTCTATTATTGTCACCTTAGTGAATAGCCCTCTATTAATGTCCCTTTAGTAAATAGCTCTGTATTATTGTCCCTTTAGTACATAGCCCTGTATTATTGTCACCTGAGTACATAGCCCTGTATTATTGTCCCTTTAGTACATAGCTTGGTATTATTGTCCCTTTAGTACATAGCTCTGTATTATTGTCCCTTTAGTACATAGCTCTGTATTATTGTCACCTTAGTACCTAGCCCTGTATTACTGTCCCTTTAGTACACGGCCCTGTATTATTGTCCCTTTAGTACATAGCTCTGTATTATTGTCACCTTAGTACCTAGCCCTGTATTACTGTCCCTTTAGTACACAGCCCTGTATTACTGTCCCTTAGGTACACGGCCCTGTATTATTGTCCCTTTAGTACATAGCTCTGTATTATTGTCCCTTTAGTACATAGCCCTGTATTATTGTCCCTTTAGTACAAAGCCCTGTATTACTGTCCCTTTAGTACATAGCCCTGTATTACTGTCCCTTTAGTACATAGCCCTGTATTATTGTCCCTTTAGTACATAGCCCTGTATTACTGTCCCTTTAGTACATAGCTCTGTATTATTGTCCCTTTAGTACACAGCCCTGTATTACTGTCCCTTTAGTACACAGCCCTGTATTATTGTCCCTTTAGTACATAGCTCTGTATTACTGTCCCTTTAGTACATAGCTCTGTATTATTGTCCCTTTAGTACATAGCCCTGTATTATTGTCCCTTTAGTACATAGCCCTGTATTACTGTCCCTTTAGTACATAGCTCTGTGTTATTGTCCCTTTAGTACACAGCCCTGTATTACTGTCCCTTTAGTACACAGCCCTGTATTATTGTCCCTTTAGTACATAGCTCTGTATTACTGTCCCTTTAGTACATAGCCCTGTATTACTGTCCCTTTAGTACACAGCCCTGTATTACTGTCCCTTTAGTACACGGCCCTGTATTATTGTCCCTTTAGTACATAGCTTCTTATTATTGTCCCTTTAGTACATAGCCCTGTATTACTGTCCCTTTAGTACATAGCCCTGTATTATTGTCCCTTTAGTACACAGCCCTGTATTATTGTCCCTTTAGTACATAGCCCTGTATTATTGTCCCTTTAGTACATAGCTCTGTATTATTGTCCCTTTAGTACATAGCCCTGTATTATTGTCCCTTTACTACATAGCCCTGTATTAGTGTCCCTTTACTACATAGCCCTGTATTATTGTCCCTTTAGTACATAGCCCTGTATTACTGTCCCTTTAGTACACAGCCCTGTATTATTGTCCCTTTAGTACATAGCCCTGTATTATTGTCCCTTTAGTACATAGCCCTGTATTATTGTCCCTTTAGTACATAGCCCTGTATTATTGTCCCTTTACTACATAGCCCTGTATTATTGTCCCTTTACTACATAGCCCTGTATTAGTGTCCCTTTACTACATAGCCCTGTATTACTGTCCCTTTAGTACACAGCCCTGTATTACTGTCCCTTTAGTACACAGCCCTGTGTTATTGTCCCTTTAGTACATAGCCCTGTATTATTGTCCCTTTACTACATAGCCCTGTATTATTGTCCCTTTACTACATAGCCCTGTATTACTGTCCCTTTAGTACACAGCCCTGTATTATTGTCCCTTTAGTACATAGCTCTGTATTATTGTCCCTTTAGTACATAGCCCTGTATTACTGTCCCTTTAGTACACAGCCCTGTATTATTGTCCCTTTAGTACATAGCTCTGTATTATTGTCCCGTTAGTACATAGCCCTCTATTATTGTCCCTTTAGTAAATAGCCATGTATTATTGCCCCTTTAGTACATAGCCCTGTATTAGTGTCCCTTTAGTACATAGCTTTGTATTATTGTCATTTTAGTACATAGCCCTCTATTATTGTCACCTTAGTGAATAGCCCTCTATTAATGTCCCTTTAGTAAATAGCTCTGTATTATTGTCCCTTTAGTACATAGCCCTGTATTATTGTCACCTGAGTACATAGCCCTGTATTATTGTCCCTTTAGTACATAGCTTGGTATTATTGTCCCTTTAGTACATAGCTCTGTATTATTGTCCCTTTAGTACATAGCTCTGTATTATTGTCACCTTAGTACCTAGCCCTGTATTACTGTCCCTTTAGTACACGGCCCTGTATTATTGTCCCTTTAGTACATAGCTCTGTATTATTGTCACCTTAGTACCTAGCCCTGTATTACTGTCCCTTTAGTACACAGCCCTGTATTACTGTCCCTTAGGTACACGGCCCTGTATTATTGTCCCTTTAGTACATAGCTCTGTATTATTGTCCCTTTAGTACATAGCCCTGTATTATTGTCCCTTTAGTACAAAGCCCTGTATTACTGTCCCTTTAGTACACAGCCCTGTATTATTGTCCCTTTAGTACATAGCTCTGTATTACTGTCCCTTTAGTACATAGCCCTGTATTACTGTCCCTTTAGTACACAGCCCTGTATTACTGTCCCTTTAGTACACGGCCCTGTATTATTGTCCCTTTAGTACATAGCTTCTTATTATTGTCCCTTTAGTACATAGCCCTGTATTATTGTCCCTTTAGTACATAGCCCTGTATTACTGTCCCTTTAGTACATAGCCCTGTATTATTGTCCCTTTAGTACACAGCCCTGTATTATTGTCCCTTTAGTACATAGCCCTGTATTATTGTCCCTTTAGTACATAGCTCTGTATTATTGTCCCTTTAGTACATAGCCCTGTATTATTGTCCCTTTAGTACATAGCCCTGTATTATTGTCCCTTTAGTACATAGCCCTGTATTACTGTCCCTTTAGTACACAGCCCTGTATTATTGTCCCTTTAGTACATAGCCCTGTATTATTGTCCCTTTAGTACATAGCCCTGTATTATTGTCCCTTTACTACATAGCCCTGTATTATTGTCCCTTTACTACATAGCCCTGTATTACTGTCCCTTTAGTACACAGCCCTGTATTATTGTCCCTTTAGTACATAGCCCTGTATTACTGTCCCTTTAGTACACAGCCCTGTGTTATTGTCCCTTTAGTACATAGCCCTGTATTATTGTCCCTTTAGTACATAGCTCTGTATTATTGTCCCTTTAGTACATAGCCCTCTATTATTGTCCCTTTAGTAAATAGCCATGTATTATTGCCCCTTTAGTACATAGCCCTGTATTAGTGTCCCTTTAGTACATAGCTTTGTATTATTGTCATTTTAGTACATAGCCCTCTATTATTGTCACCTTAGTGAATAGCCCTCTATTACTGTCCCTTTAGTACATAGCTCTGTATTATTGTCCCTTTAGTACATAGCTCTGTATTATTGTCACCTTAGTACCTAGCCCTGTATTACTGTCCCTTTAGTACACGGCCCTGTATTATTGTCCCTTTAGTACATAGCTCTGTATTATTGTCACCTTAGTACCTAGCCCTGTATTACTGTCCCTTTAGTACACAGCCCTGTATTACTGTCCCTTAGGTACACGGCCCTGTATTATTGTCCCTTTAGTACATAGCTCTGTATTATTGTCCCTTTAGTACATAGCCCTGTATTATTGTCCCTTTAGTACAAAGCCCTGTATTACTGTCCCTTTAGTACATAGCTCTGTATTACTGTCCCTTTAGTACATAGCCCTGTATTACTGTCCCTTTAGTACACAGCCCTGTATTACTGTCCCTTTAGTACACGGCCCTGTATTATTGTCCCTTTAGTACATAGCTCTGTATTATTGTCCCTTTAGTACATAGCCCTGTATTATTGTCCCTTTAGTACATAGCTCTGTATTATTGTCCCTTTAGTACATAGCCCTGTATTATTGTCCCTTTAGTACACAGCCCTGTATTATTGTCCCTTTAGTACATAGTCCTGTATTATTGTCCCTTTAGTACATAGCCCTGTATTAGTGTCCATTTACTACATAGCCCTGTATTAGTGTCCATTTACTACATAGCCCTGTATTAGTGTCCATTTACTACATAGCCCTGTATTAGTGTCCCTTTACTACATAGCCCTGTATTACTGTCCCTTTAGTACACAGCCCTGTATTATTGTCCCTTTAGTACATAGCCCTGTATTATTGTCCCTTTACTACATAGCCCTGTATTATTGTCCCTTTACTACATAGCCCTGTATTACTGTCCCTTTAGTACACAGCCCTGTATTATTGTCCCTTTAGTACATAGCCCTGTATTACTGTCCCTTTAGTACACAGCCCTGTGTTATTGTCCCTTTAGTACATAGCCCTGTGTTATTGTCCCTTTAGTACATAGCTCTGTATTATTGTCCCTTTAGTACATAGCCCTGTATTATTGTCCCTTTAGTACATAGCTCTGTATTATTGTCCCTTTAGTACATAGCCCTGTATTATTGTCCCTTTACTACATAGCCCTGTATTAGTGTCCCTTTACTACATAGCCCTGTATTACTGTCCCTTTAGTACACAGCCCTGTATTATTGTCCCTTTAGTACATAGCCCTGTATTATTGTCCCTTTAGTACATAGCCCTGTATTATTGTCCCTTTAGTACACAGCCCTGTATTATTGTCCCTTTAGTACATAGCTCTGTATTATTGTCCCTTTAGTACATAGCCCTGTATTACTGTCCCTTTAGTACACAGCCCTGTGTTATTGTCCCTTTAGTACATAGCCCTGTATTATTGTCCCTTTAGTACATAGCTCTGTATTATTGTCCCTTTAGTACATAGCCCTCTATTATTGTCCCTTTAGTAAATAGCCATGTATTATTGCCCCTTTAGTACATAGCCCTGTATTAGTGTCCCTTTAGTACATAGCTTTGTATTATTGTCATTTTAGTACATAGCCCTCTATTATTGTCACCTTAGTGAATAGCCCTCTATTAATGTCCCTTTAATAAATAGCTCTGTATTATTGTCCCTTTAGTACATAGCCCTGTATTATTGTCACCTGAGTACATAGCCCTGTATTATTGTCCCTTTAGTACATAGCTTGGTATTATTGTCCCTTTAGTACATAGCTCTGTATTATTGTCCCTTTAGTACATAGCTCTGTATTATTGTCACCTTAGTACCTAGCCCTGTATTACTGTCCCTTTAGTACACGGCCCTGTATTATTGTCCCTTTAGTGAATAGCCCTGTATTATTGTCACCTTAGTACATAGCCCTGTATTATTGTAATTTTAGTGAATAAGCCCCCACCCCCAGTAATGGCCACATTGCACTATGTGTATTTGCTGGAGGGTGATTGTGACAGGCCCAGGGATGCTGTCACAGCCCGCCATCAGGCTTTGTGGCCACACTGGGCGGGAGAGACACCCGCTGGCACCCAACCAACCTGTTGCTGTCGGGGGATTCCTGCTGCGCGACAGGCGGAGTAAACAAGCCCTGTGGCCGAAGTGAACGCCGGGAGATGTAGTAAGATAGTCACCATCGGCGCATCCCAAAGGCTGCTGTGAGAGGGTGGGTCAGAACTACGATTCCCGACACCACCCGCGAGACACCGCTCCAACGGTCACAGCCAACTCTAATGGTTGTATTATTATTACTAGACATACATTTGTGAAAGTCAGTTGTGTGGCATACATAGCTGCTAAGGCAGTCTGCAGTCACACAAGGCAGATATATTCGCTAGAAATTAGATTCCACAAGTCAGACCAAAATAGCCGAATGTGGATACATTGCCCGACTCAGCTCTGTTTCCAGTTCGGCTATTATGGTCTGAAACGAGCTCTTTACCTCGTTTAGATAGCAATCCGCTGTAAATAAGACGCGTTTCATTCTATAGAGAATGCAATGAGTGGCTTTACTTCACATATGGATTTTGACCTCTAATTATTTATCTTTTATTCAAATATTATAATACCACAGCGAGGCTCTTTGTTTATTGTAAACGTATTAATAAAGTTTTTTTTTTTCCTTTTCGTTGAAAAAGAAAAAAAAAAGCCACCTAGGAAGGATGAGTGAGCCTCTGTGAGGAGATTGCGCACGCGCACGCTGCTGTAATTGGCGCAGCGCTTGACGACGTCACGAGCCCCCCGCCCATTATCCCCACTGCATAACCGCGCCTTCCACGCCTTGACATTTCCATCGAAGCCACGCCCCCCGCCGCCGCGAAGTCCCGCCCCCCGCCGCGAAGTCCCGCCCTCCGCAGGCGTTGCCCCGGTCACTGCGTCATTGTGTCGGTGTCGCGCTTGGTCGCTCGGTGACAGGAGCAGGACGGAGAGACGCACGTATATATCCATCTATCTTTTATCTCTTTCTTTGTCTCTGCCTCGTGCACCCCATCACCCTGTTTATCACAGCTAGCGGCACGTGTGCGCCATATTCGTACATACCCGCCCAGGGTAACGCACTGAGAGCCAGAGGACAATATCCAGGCTAAAATAGCCGATTCGGAAACATTCTCCAGCTCAGACATAGCCTCAGATTGATTATTTTAGCCTGAATCCATCCATTGGGGGTTCCAATTCTCTGTAATTCGGAGGATTATTATTATTATTATTGGTATTTATATAGCGCCAACATATTCCGTAGCGCTTTACGATATTATAAAAAAGGGGGGGGGGGACTTTAACAATAAATGAGGCAATTACAAAATGTTACAGAACAATGGGTTGATGGGGACCCTGCTAGAAAACAGCTGTACTGATATATAGCTCTATTCTTTATTATTCACATTAAATAGTGTCTGAATGCATGCGAAGATAATCATATTGTATAGAAATATAGTACACCCTGTATAATTGTATTTATTTATATATCTTTGTGTCTGATTAATGTATTCCTGCACCTGTACACACCCTTTTATGATATATATTTAGAAATGCAATTTAGCTGTCTAACACACAGGCATTTTTATTTAGCTGGTGGAAATGATTCACCATTAATCCTTATCACCTAATATAAAATATATATATATATATTTAAATCTGTATATTGAAGCCATTACAGTTGTTTGAAACAAAAGGTAAATGGTCGTGGATCCATGTTTTAATCAGATTTCAGGATGTTCTTTTAGATAGAGGTTTGATTTTCATATTTTGGGCTGTTTATATATATATTTTTTTTTTTAAGGGATGCTTATTCTAATACATGTGGCTCTTTCTTATTCAGTATCTGCTGAATATAACGCACTGTTCAGTCAGTAAGTGCTAGGGCTTATTCATGATTCTGTTGATCTCGGTCTGTAGATGTATGATGAAATCTGCAATTGGAACTCAAATCCACTCAGCATTTGCTAGTTTGCTATCCAAATGCTGACTCTTAATAGTAATCCTTCCAAGGTGATGCTTTTATTTTACATTACAATCTTTTTCTACTAAATAGTCTCGAATGACATTGAGCTCTTATCTTGTTATATATGACTAATGATCGCTTCATTTAGAATTGTAGATTAGGAACTGTAGATATATTTATTCATCCATCTGGTGAGTTTGATATTTTCAGCAATGCACAAATATATGTCTCTGCAAAGCCCCACCAATATGTATTTTGTTGTCTATATACAGTGATTAACAGCAAAATGGCAGACACCACCGGATTTCAGTCTTCTCACATATCTTCATCTGTTGGGGAGAAGGGAGGCAACTGTGCAGGTAAATCTATATTCACTATCTATATAAAGGAAGCCCAAATAATGACATACCTGTATAAATCAAATTTGATGCACTGTTTAATCTGTTTTAACTTGTATTATGTATGTTAAATATCAGAGTACATTGAGTATATTTTATAGTTTTTATGTAACAAAATCTTTTGGGTTCTGGTTTTGTACATTTATGTTTTCCCCAAATTGCTGAATTTTATGAGCAGGTAATATCGACCTGTGTGAGCAAATCCGTTACGATATCACTGTTAAATGATTAGAAAACCATGTTGGTAAGACATCAGTTGATTCCTGTTTAGCTTATGCAGCATTATTGAAACTGAGCGATCTAAAGACTGGTTTGAGTTGCACATTCTGAATTGCTAAATACATTCTTTTGTGTGCAAGCAATCACAATGAAAATATTTGTGAGAATGCAAATAGCCAAAACTGGATCGGTCTATAGCTTACTCAGTTTAATAGGCTTAGTTGAAATAAACCTCAATCATTAAGCGACACAATGTCTAGGGATAGATTGTCAGATTCAAGACCCTTTGCCATGCTCTGACTCTAAGAATATTATACAGCCTACAGTACAGATGAGTTTGAGAGGCTTTATTTTATTACATTATTTTATATTTAATACTTTGATTTGTGGTAGGCAATGCAGTTTACCAGCTTATAAACTTTAAAGATCTTCCTTTAGGCTATGCATTGTACTAGCCGGGGATGGCCAAAAGTTAGATCCTCAGATGTTACAGAACGACATCTCTACTCCCTGGCCATATTTTAAAATTCTCAGGTTTTGAGTTTTTTTTTTCTAGAAAAACAACTACTTAAGTATTTTGTCATCAAAGCAAGAATTTTATCTCGCTTGGTTTTAAAAATGATTCTGTTTGTCTAGGTTATTTCAAGATAGCTTTGACGTGTCTTTCAGGAGCATATGTGCAGATTAGGCAGTGTAGAATTTTTCTCATTCATTCATACATTGGGTGTTGGTATATATTATGTAGGTTACAGGATTGTGTCATTGGACCCTATGTTAATCATTATCTTGTGAGTTCCTTACTCTGTCTGCTCCTTTCTTAATATTCATTTGGGCTACACACCCACCCCCTCCCCCCGGAAACAAGTATATGAACTAAGAAAGTCTCTTCTGCAAAGATAAGTCTCACACCCCTTGCTATCTAGATAAGAGACAAGTTGTGTAGCAGGTATTGCAAATGGCCTTACAATGTAAAACCAGATGAATGCCTCGTCACACACTGCTACACACTAAAATGTTAATATAAAAATATAGTGAGTGCGGGCATTCCCCACAATATATTGAATAAATATTAAACATTTTGATTCAAATGCACTTTTAGTTAAAGGAACACACTAACATTAGGAAAAAAAACATATATTCCTAATGTTAGTGTTTTCTTAACTTCCTAGATTGGGGGGGTAGTCGACATTCTGTACTCCATGTATTGTGTACTACATCTTCCATGATGTTTTTAAATCTATAATGCAGGCAAAGAATCATAGGATATGTAGTTCACAACATCTGGAGGTTGCCTACCCCTGACCTAGATTATTGCACCCCCTTATACAGTAAAATAGTTTACTAACCCTTAGACCCTAACTGCGGCCGCCAATCCACCCTTGGCTACTATCCTCATCACAGACTATCTCCGCCAATGAAATGCTTCTCCATTGGGAGGCATGGGGGACCAGTGAGCATGCGCAGCAATTTGCTCAATGCATCTTTATGGGTAGCATGAATACACTAAAGTTGATCCTACAGAGATTGCAGGGCCCCACCACGGGACTCTAGTGGCTGTCTGAACGGTGGCCTTAGTAAGTAATGTAAAAGAAAAGGAGTGTTTGCATTGCTGAGCCTCCAGGGACAGTCACTTTGCACCAGAACCACAACAGTAAGCTGTAGTGTTTCTGGTGATTATGGTGTCTATTTTAAACAAAACTACTAACAGTGGTAACACAGCAGCTGCTTTAAAACGGCACATACATCTTTCTTTTGGCAACAGGTCCTCATTTACTGAACTATACAATAAATGCAACCAACATATTTACTGGAGTAAGCTTTGTGGTGGAGGGAAGTCAAAAACACACCCTCCCAGTATTTTTGGGTCTTGTGTGTCACTGTCTACTTGAAGTGAAATGTGGGCCAAAAGCTGATAACCATGGGAAATCTGGAATTTGCTTAATTTGAAAGGCCATTCCAGGACAGCTTTACATGTGGTTAAATGTCAAATTAAAGAGTTACTCTAAGATCCTTTAACAACTTCCCTTTAGTGGTTCTAGTACCAGAAGTCTCCTGGCATGGCCTGAAAGTAATCTGTCAAACCTTTTACCTGTCTTTATGGGCAGTGGAGGTCCTTCAGTCTTAGCTGGAACTATAGTGTCACTGAGTGGTTATGGTGCATAGTTTCCTTTTAAAAAATAATAGTTTTTGTCGCAAAGGTAATGGTTAACTTATTTAAATTCTAGAATCTGACTTTCTCTCCAAAGTTGCGCAGATGTATTAGGCACTCTAAAGGTGTTTAAAGTACCTTCTTTTTCTACACAACTAGGGTGTGGTTTTGGCTCCCTAGGGTAGAGGTAGGCAACCTTCACAACTCCAGATGTTGTGGACTACCTCTTCCCTGATGCTGTGCCAGCATTACAGCTGCAAGAGCATTATGGGAAATGTAGTCTACATCTGGAGTGCCGAAGCTTGCTTACCACTGCACTAGAGTCTTTCGCTAGCCTTTGAAGAGCCGAGATACTGCCCAGGTGTAAAGTAATTGAACCCTTTGAGTACCTGGTTCATCTGTATATATTCTGCCAAAGTGAGAGTTCCTATATAATCTATGGTAAACTGTATGTCTTGGCACTCATGTCTAATACGCAGGAGCTTGGTAGACATAGTTTGGAAATAAGGCTATCCTAGCTATAAGATAAGGCTAGGGATTAATGAAAGTATTTAGAAAATTGGGCAGACTAGATGGGCCGAAGGGTTCTTATCTGCTGTCACATTCTATGTTTCTATGAAATAATTATTCAATAGCACAAAAGGGTGTGGACAGTAATATTTTGGGGCCTGCTGCTGCTTGGAGTTTGTCCTCTATGTATCCATAGTGCAGTCCTCGTTAATTCTCTATATCTTTGCATTTAGTTGTAGGGGTGCGGGTCAATACATTCTTTACAAAATTTATTTGCCTGAGGCATATATTCTTTGTTCGTGGATCAGCCCTGTGAAAAATAATAGATGTTGCAAAATATTCTCTGTTTGGCAATGCTCCAAAACACATTTCCCCGAGCATTCGTAAAATGTTAAGCTTTCAGTTTCTGATTATTCAGCCTGTTATTATGCCTGCAGTCAGTGTATAGGGACGTGTGTTCAGTATAACCTACCACTATATAGGGTAATCAGATCGTCAGCTGAGATAATGATTGCTTACCTGAATGCTCACTGAGCCAGAGATTTATGGAGGTGTTACCATCTGCAGAGTATGGTTGTGTGTTTATTAAAGAAAAATTAATAAATGAAAAATATGTTACTGATACATATCCAGGAAAACAGGTGGATGTGACAACACATCTCTCTATATGTTGTCAGAAGAGGAAGGCTGCAGCATGTAAATGTTACATTTTGCAACAAGATGTGACACATGCCCAGAAATGAGGTGACTCTTGCAGCACTAGGTGTGGGTAATCTAGAAATGTAATTCTTTTAAACAATCAGACTTCTAAAATAAGTATAAAACACACACACGTGAGTAATATATAATTCAGCTTCCACAGAGGCAATTGTCAGCACAATCAAGCTTCTAAATAGTACAAAATTCTCATCAGGTAGCATCGGGAGTGTGTCCCTCGTCGATTTCTAGAGGGAGCATAGATCAAAGCACATTTTTAATGCAGTATTCAGAGTTGTGGAAATGGGGGAAAAAGTGTCGTAATCTAGTTATTTGAAAATCGTTAAGGGGAAAAAAATGTCTAAACACAGATGTGTATGTATATGCAGTTTGTGTGTGAATCGGGGTGGGGGGGGGGGGGCGTGATGTATATTGAGGCTCAGTGTGTATATCCAGGGGTGTATGTTGAGTGTACTCATCAAGTCTGTGATGTAAATGTGTGTGTGTTGTTTGTATGTGAAGTGTAGATGCCCATTTGCATACAATTTATGGGTCTGATGGAAGCAGGATCTACTTTTTAAATGTCACAGTTAAAAATGAGAAAGCACTGTAACTACTTAGCTGATAACTGATTATAGTACCTAGTTCTTGCCCTCTCCTAAAGGGCAATCCACCTTATTTGATTGCAAATTCCTGTCCTAATGTGTTTTATTTTTTTTTGTAAATTCTTTATTATGACGAACAGGTGAGTACAGAAACAAACAGTCATACACCACAACAGTGTATATACGGCAAGTCAGTTCGTAAATTAACATCAAAAGTAAGCATTTTTATCTTCTGATCATCTGATATGCAACAAGCGTCATATGGCTGTTCATTAGCCAATAAAGCGTAGGCAACTCAAGCAAAGTGACAAGCGAACAAATATAGATAGATGCATCATTAAAAGCTATTGCCATTCCAGTAACATCAAAAACCTCTCAATGAGAGCTAAATAATGGGATAACTTAGGGCCCCTATTCCGTGGCACCTTCAGGTGGCCCGGTTTTAAGTCTAATAGCCGGGAGAGAAGGTAGTATTCATATTTGTAGTCATAACGAGATGCGACATATATGACTGAGGGCCCCTGCGTAATCCTGAGTGGGAGCAGTGTCGAGGCCATGTGAGTATTTATCGATGAGCTAAGTGCATTGTGTAGCAATTGAGAGTGTGAATGTCAAGCACATACAGTGCACCACTAAGGGTGTAACCCTCAAATCCTCGTCCTAGTCTAGGGTCCCCTGGGGGAGAACCTCCAGTGGCCACCCATGTTACAGGAGTGGTTTAGGTGAGTCTGTCCACTTCGTAAGTCCGTCAGTCAGACGCCTGATGAGGTGCCTTGGAGTGTCGCAGGGCGTATGTTATGTTCCCTTCCCCTCGTCGGTCTATTGAGTCATACTGTGGAGTCGTTGTTCAGTTCGGTCAGGGTCCTAGTCGTCCCTGTAGTCAGTTTTTTGTTTTTTATTTAATGTTTTGGGGGGTGATGGCACTGGAGCGCCTCTCTGGTATCTACTACAAAGTTCTCCTATAGCTCACGCATCCTCACAGTCAGTTACCCCCGGTCTGGCCCCCCTGGGGCAGTCCGAGCCGCCACCACTGAGTCCCAGAAATGGGTCGCGTGGGGATGAGTAAGAAACCTCGTATGTTGTTGGAAGGAGAAGAAGAGGGGGGGAGTGGATGAGGGGGGGGGGAGGGGGGGAGGGGTTGGGTTTAGATATGGCACCAGACATCAGCGCACGCTCGGTCTCTCCAAGACCGTATGAAATGGTGTGTTTCAAGGTCTCCCTGCTCCTGGTCGTGAGAGGTATACATACCACGGGGTCCAGGCCTCTACATGTTTGGTGCTTCTTCCTAGTAATTTTGCATATCGCGCCTCAGCCGTGTGGATGTCTTCTACTCTCTGAAGCCAGTCCGTCACAGTCGGTGGTTGTGTTTGCTTCCATTTAGCGGGAATGGATGCTTTAGCCGCATTTAGTAGGTGTCGAACTATCGACCTCTTGTATTGGGCTATTGAGCCCTCGGTGTGATGGAGTAGGGCCATTTCTATGGTGAAGTCAGGTAGGTCTCCCAGTATGATCCTCATCTCTCGTTGTATATCCTCCCAAAACGGCTTAATCCGTGCGCAGTCCCACCAAATGTGTCTTATTGTGCCTGTGTGGGATTCGCATCTCCAACATGCGTCTGAAGATCCCGGGAATATTCTATGTAGCAAGGAGGGGGTCTTGTACCAGTGGGAAAGCAGCTTGAAGTTGACCTCCTGGTAGTTGGTGCTGATGGAGCTCTTGTGCTGCAGAGTCAATATCTGTTCCCATTGTGTGTCAGTGAACGTCCTATCCGTCAGCTCTTCCCATCTTCTTTTGAACGCCGTGTTCCTGGAGCGTTCTCCCGTTATTAGCCGTTGATATATGACTGAGACTCTGCCATCGGCATCCGAGTCAGTCGTGCAGAAATGTTCAAACCACGTTTGTTCCCTATGTATTGCTACCCTGTTGGGAAGGTTATAGTAAAAATGTCGTAGTTGCGCATAATGAAATCTATGCATGAGTGTTGGATGTGGTATTCCACTCCAGTCTCGAAGGTTCTGTATACCCGCGTTACTGAGGACTTTGGATATCGGGACAAAGTCTTCATTTCCTACAACTGGCCAGGAAGAACGGGGAAGTCCTCCGCCTATATCAGAATTGAAGGTGATCGGTATCAGGGGGCTCGGCTGCGGGGAGATGTGTTGGTTACGTCTCAGGTGGGACCATGTCTTCAATGTTTGAGCGACGGGTGATTCAGCACCTAGCACTGACGTTGCGTCCACCGAAGTATGCCACGTGAGTCTGTGGAGGGCTTTGTTACTACCCTCTCTATTCAGCGCCACCCACAGTTTGGTGTCAGGTGCCACATGCCAATCCCTAATCCGCTGCAGTACCGTGGCATGATAGTATTTGCGAATGTCTGGCAAAGCCAGGCCTCCCCAATTCTTGGGTAGGCATAACTTGTCAAAGCTGAGCCGAGCCCTTTCTCCCTTCCAGACGTATTGTATCACCGCTGACTTAAGAGATGCAAAAAATCCCGTCGGGATGTGCCAGGGGATGGTGTGAAAGTAGTAAAGGAGCCGCGGGAGAACGTTCATCTTTATTACCGATATACGTCCCTGCCAGGAGATGTGGTCGTAGTTCCAGCTTTTGAGATCATTTAGGATTGTGCGCAAAAGGGGGATGTAATTCGTGGCATACACTTCTTTCGGGTTCCTGGGTATCCAGATTCCCAGGTATCGCATCTGGTCCCGACACCAATGAAAGGGGTATTCACGTTGAATTTGTTCTCCTACGTCCATCGGGGTCGAGACATCTAATATTTCGCATTTAGTTAGATTGAGTTTCAGTCCCGATAACCGGCCGTACGTATCGAATTCTCGCATCAATGCCGGCAGGGAATCAGTTGGGTCGCTCACGAAGAAGAGCATGTCGTCTGCGTATGCAGCTACCTTATGTTCCTGAGTCCCATGCCGAAACCCCCTGATCTCCGGGGTATGTCTCACCCTATCCAAGAACGGTTCCAGCGAGATGGCAAACAAGAGTGGTGATAATGGGCAACCCTGACGCGTACCGTTGTGGATGGTGAAGGCGTCCGTAAGAGCGCCATTCACCCGTACTTTAGCGCAGGGGTCCGTATATAGCGCCTCTATCCAAGCCATCATCCCTCTTCCTAGTCCCACTTTTCGTAGCGTCGCCATCATGAAGCTCCAGTTTACCCGGTCAAAAGCCTTTTCGGCATCTGTGGAGAGCATTAGTAGGCCTGATTTTTCTCTAAGGGCTAATGCCTGAACAGAGAACGCCCGGAGCGTGCAATCTCTGGCTTCCCGTCCCGGAACGAAACCCGTTTGGTCCGGGTGTATCAAGCGTGGCACATACCGTTGTAATCTGGTAGCAATGATCTTAGTGAAGAGTTTCACATCCGCGTTAAGAAGCGAGATCGGCCGGTAGCTGCTGCAGTTTTCGGGGTTTTTGCCAGGTTTAGGAATTACCGTGATGGTGGCTGCCAACGTCTCCTGGCGTAGTGTGTCACCCTGTTGGAGTCGATTGAGGGCTGTCGTTAGATGCGGCGCGAGAATGTCCCTAAATGATTTGTAATATCCCGCCGAGAGTCCGTCCGGTCCCGGAGCTTTCCCTCTTTTTGCTGTCTTAATCGCTGCCTGTACCTCTTCCGTGGTGATCGGGGCCTCCAGCAGTTCTGCTTCTTCTGGTGTTAGAGCGTCGGGTTGGAAACCTTGTAGGTAACGCCATGTTGCGTCTTGTAGGTTCGCTCCGTGGGCGTCGGGGAGTGTCGGTGTGGAATTGTATAGTTGTCTGTAGTAGTTACAGAATTCAGTGGCAATTGCTTCAGGGAATTGAGTAAGTGAGCCATCAGTCTTCCGGAGTTCGTGGACCTGCGCCCTCGCTTGTTGGGGCCGGATCATGCGAGCCAGGAGTCTCCCTCCCTTATTCGCATGGATGTAGAAGAAGGCCTTGGATCGTTGTGTCACCCTATGGTGTTTGCTGGCAACCAGGTCTGCCAGTTGTCGGCGGGCATCCAAAAGTGGGCGATAGTGTTCTTCAAGTTGTGATCGTTTGTGTTGTGTTTCCAAGCGGGAGATTTGGTCGGTGAGCTCCAACATACGTCGCTGCGATTCCCTCTTCTTACGGGAAGCAATTCTAATGAGGTGACCTCGAAGTACACTCTTATGTGCCTCCCATAGCGTCACTTTTGATACCTCTTCCGTGTCGTTTTCCCTGAAGTAATTAGTGAGGTGTTCGGTCAGGTCAGCCAGCACACCCGGGTCCGAGAGGAGCGACTCATTTAGTCTCCACTCCGTCCTGGCAGGCCTGAATAGCGGGGAGTCGAGCTTCACGGCCACTGCACTGTGGTCCGACCACGGTGTAGGTGCGATTGTTGCCGACTGTAGGTGTTGGAGGCCTTCTTGTTGGATCAGAACATAATCAATGCGAGAGTATCTCCTATGTATGGCGGAGTAGTGCGTGAAATCACGGGTTGTTGGATGAATGGTCCGCCACGCGTCCACCAATCTCGAGTCCCGCATGGTCTTCTTGATGGCCCTAATCGCGGATTGTGGGATACAACTGTGTCCTGTCGAGGAGTCCAGCAACGGATCCAGTGGTGCGTTAAAGTCCCCCCCTATGATGAGGGAGCCTTCCGTGAATGCTGCCAGTTGGCGGAATGTTTTGCATAAGAACATCGCCTGTTTTGCGTTTGGCGCATAGATAGAGGCAAAGGTGTATGTCTTCCCCGTAATCGTGCCTTTGACGAAGAGATACCTACCGTTGGGGTCTGTCTGTCGGTCCAGCAGAGTGAAGGCCAGATTAGCGGCCAACAGTATCGCAACTCCTACCTTGCGGGCTTCGGGATGAGTGCTGTGATAGTTAATTGGGTAAACTCTGTCTTTCAGTCTATGGGTGTCCGAGGATTTGAGATGTTTCTTGTAGTATTGCTACCGAGATCCGTTTGCGATGAAGTTCTCGTAGGAGGTGTGCGCGCTTCTCAGGTGAGTTAAGGCCTCGGCAGTTTTGCGTAAGGACATGTAGAGGCGCTGCTATGTACGCCATTGGGATAGTGCGGGCGAGGTCGCTGGTGACTCCGCGGTCGTGTTCAGGTGTTCTGGGTCTAGTGGCCCTCGCGCGCGCTGCCTGCCGGTGTGAGGGGGGGGGGGGGGGGGGAGAGGGGAGGGTGGAAGAGAAAAAAGAAAAAGGATATAAGTGCAGTTAAAGAAGAGGAAAGGTAGAACCTTCGTAAGTTACAAGTCCCACGAGTTGGGGGCGGCTCGGCCCACACCCAGTGTAGCCCGCCCCAGGAGGCCCCTGGTGTAAGTGCTCAGTGATACGATATCAATAAGAATTAAAGTTATCCCCTCCACTCGAGGGTGTCCTGTGTAGCTGGGTGGATAACAAGACCGTACCGTTCCCTATCAGGCTAGGGCAGCCACGGTCCTGGGGCCCCCAGTAATGTGGTCTACACAGGTGTATGTCGGGGTGGCGGTGTGGCCGAAGAAGTCCGGTGTCACTGTCCAGTCAGTAACGGATGTACAGTGTCCAGTGATGTAGTAGTGTGTGTACTCTCAAAGGAGTGTCCGTGTCCCACATGTTCCTAAGTTGAATTTAATGGCCAATACTTGTGAAAATATCGAGTATTACGGTCACGAAGTATGGGGGAATGGGTCTACAACTGTAGGGATAGACGGTACGTGTGGCTGCTGGTCCTACCCTGTGTCGGGGCGGATAGCCCATTGCTGTCGTAGGGTAGTTCGAATTTTGGGCCGTGTCTGGCCGGGCCGGCCGCATAGGGAGTTCGATCTTAGTCCCCCTGTCTCCCATATCGGGCTCTGTCCCCGTTCCTATGTTCCGGGGACAGGAAGCGGGGCTGGCCATCCATGGGGGGGGAGGGGGGGGGGCATGAGTCAGGCGGTATGGGTGTGCGTGTGTTTGTCTGCCAAGAGTGAACATCGCAAGTGGGTCTTATCATACATTGCAGGGTACAGACAATGCCACCTAATAAACATATGACATCACATCTTAACATTATTCAGAAATCAGCCGCCCCCACACCCCCCCAACCTCAGAATTCTGGTACTATAGGTACATTCGTAGGTGTAGTCCCAGGTAAGCTCCCCCATCCCTTTCGTAGCCCTATGTCCCCGTGGCGTCTCCGCCTTTCTCCCACCCATAAAGCTATCACACCCAATATGGCCCGGCATAACAATATCAACGAAATAAGAGCAATATACACATAAAAATCCCCCATTCGTTCCCCACCTCCCTCAATCTATCCCCCTTCTGGTGCCATAGCCGGTGGTAAGTTACAGCTACGACCGGACCAGCTCACATCACAGCTTCAGTAGAACCATAATACATCAAATGCTTGAGTGTCCCGTGAATTACCAACAGTCTCATGAAGCAATCTAGTTCGTGTTCCGCGTGCACAAGTGGGGCATGTCTTGCAAGAGTCTCATCCCGCGGGCAAGCTAGAAGGTGCATCCCATCCCCCTTAGGCCCCCCTCCCAAGCAACTTAGAGCAGCCTCCCGTCTCCCGGGGCATGTTGAGAATGTGTGGCAACACCCCGCCTTAAGGAAGTCTCCGTATATGTGCACGTGTGTACAGCAGTTCAATAGTCCCGTATAGCGACATAGATTGTGTCTTACGTGCACATGCGGGGTATGCCCTGCAAATACCCCATCCCATGGGTAGGCCAAACGGTGAGTCCCCCCCCCTTCAGGCCCCCCTCCCTAAACAACTTGGGGTAGCTTTCCTCACCCAAGGGCGTGTTAGAAGAGTGTTGTAGCACCCGGTCATGGATAAGTCCCCTTACATGTGTATGCGTAAACAGTACTTATCTGGCATCTGATGTACACGGGATAGCGATGTCATCTGTGGTTGTCAGCGGGCCGTGGTACGTTAGTGTGTCCTGGTCGGTCTTCCTTGCTTGGTGGATACAAGTGGGGGGCAGAACTTTATTCCTCCGGGTCCGTGGGCATCAGTTGCCTGCGGGCCTGTGGGCGCCTAGGTGTGACGTCTCGTCGTCTTCGTTGCAAGTTCGGGGTGTGGAGTCCCTGCCTCTGGTCCAGTGGCCCCAGGATCCAGTCGGTGACCTCTGTAGGCGGGAGGTTGAGGCGCTGAAGGAACCTGGGCACCTCCTCCGGCCAGCGTAGCGGGAACCAGTCGTCATGATGTCTGGCTAATAACATAAAGGGGAAACCCCATTTGTATGGGATCCCTCTATCCCTGAGTAGTGCTGTGATGGGTCTCAGTGCCCTACGAGCCTCAAGCGTGAGGGGAGATAGGTCTTGAAAGAGGGCAACTTCTGCGCCATTGAAACGCCAGGTGGGCCTTGCGCGGGCTTTGTTCATAATTTTCTCCTTCAGCTTATAGGAGTGGAGGCAACATATAATGTCTCTCGGTGTGTTATCAGACGTGCGTGCTCTGTTAGCCCTATGCGCCCTGTCAAACGTTATGGAGTCTGGCGCTTCTGGGCCCAGTATGTCGCGGAACAGCGTCTGTAGTGTTGCTTCTACGGCTTCCGCCCCTTCAGGTTCCGGTAGGCCACGGACCCTAATGTTTGATCTGCGGCCCCTGTTATCAAGATCTTCGGTTTGGCGTCTCAGGTGTAGGAGAATATTGCCCTGTCTATGTATGGCCAGATTTGAGGCTTCAACCCTCTCCCCAACAGCTTGCACTGAGGCCTCAGCTGCCTGTATCCTGGAGGCCTGTGTGGAGATTTCGGCCTTAATAGAGTTTACCTCAGTGCGGATCGCTGAGTGTAGATTCTCGGATAGGGTCTGCATGTCTGATTTAGTTACCATTGCTGCTGCCAGGGCTTTAATTGCCTTTATGTCCGCACTGATGTCCGCCAGCGTGGGTGCAGCCGTCTCCGGTATTGGTGAGGAGGCCGGGGAGTCGGCCATGCTTGCGCCGGCTGCCTCGTGGTATTCGGCGGGTGCCGGAGCCAGGTAGCCATCCATGGGGCCCGTGTGTGCGGCAGTTGCTGGGAGCCTGGGTGTTTGGGATCCGTCTGGGCGTTTAGTGCGCCCCATTTTCGTGCCGTGCTGATGGGTAAGCCTGCTTTATTAGCTGAGTGGGTCGGAGCTCGTCCTTTACGCGGCCATCTTCGTTCACGGCCAAACCACGCCTCCTAATGTGTTTTACACCCCACCTCCTATAGAATGTAAGCTCGATCGAGCAGGGTCCTCTTCAACCTATTGTTCCTGTAAGTTTATTTGTAATTGTCCTATTTATAGCTAAATCCCCTTTCATAATATTGTAAAGCGCTACGGAATCTGTTGGCGCTATATAAATTGCAATAATAATAATAATAATAATAGTTATTATTTAAGTAATCTAACAGTGAGCTCTGCGCTCATAAGGCTTCAACAGGATGCATCTAGTCAAAGTCACATCCTCCCTTGTGTTTCTGCCTGACCACAGTATTTTTCTTTACTGCATACCATTGCTGTGACCCCCATTTACTGAAATCCTGGCACATAACGGATAATATCTTGAAAGGGAGTTTCCTGTTCATATAATTACAGCATGTATTACAATGTCCTGCTGCAATAGTGAAAGTAAAATCAAAGTATGGATTGCAGGGTAATAACTATTTGTTTAGTCTAAAAAAAATTCCAAGATAGAAACATAGACTGTGACAGCAGATAAGAACCATTTGGCCTATCTAGTCTGCACAATTTTCTAAATACTTTCATTCCCTGGCCTTATTTTATAGCTAGGATAGCCTTATGCCTATCCCAAGAGTTATTTATTTATTTTTATTTTTTTTAAGTCCAAATTATACTTTTATCTTCACTCTTGCTGTAGACACAGTGCTGAAATGAAATGTTACAGCTTTGTTTGTTTTTGGAATCCGTGTTTATTAAGAGTTTACAATGATACAGTCTGCCTTAAAAGATACAGTGTAAGAAATGTCAAACAAAGAACACATTGCAAAGCAACTTGCAGTGTATATCAAAATAACAGGTGCTTTAACTGTATCTTGGTTGTCTCGTAATATTGAGTAGTAGACAAAGGCAACCTGACAATCCACGGTGACACTCGCATGTCAAACCAACAAAAATATTAATCGAACTAGCACTGAACGTTGTGTTAATGTCAGCCCAACTCCAGCAATGCCAGCTCTGTGAAAGTCCTTCATCCCAACAATGCACCTCACTTTCTCACAAGTCACTTTGTGCGGTCAGTCAAAGCTGTCACCTGAATTAAGTGACAGAATAATTATTTCCTTCGTATCATATGTTCCGGTACAAGGAATATTGCACACTGTAAGCTGCCCCGGCAATTAACGAGGTGTACAGGGCACCTTAGCCCCAACGCCCTTCCAGTCCACAAAAAGGACAAAACCCTATTGGCTCCCTCCCCCTCTACTCCTCCCCATATTTAGTGAGGTCCGTGGTGTCCTCAGCCAATGGAACCAAGCATTCATGCATCAAGTGTTTTATTTTTGGGTAGTAGTGAGTCCAGGCTCAAAGGGGGGAGGGGGGGGCCATCTGTCAAAGGTCAATTATACTGTGGCCCTCCATCCAAAATAGCAGTATCATCTGGTAGTTCCACCAGACATGCAGGAATGTCCCTTCATCACTCATACATCGCCAGCAACTATCTAAGAAGCCAGTGAGTCTAGAATGGAGAAAGGAGAAAGTGCTGGATCACAGAGATTATATCTTAAAGGAAGTTTCCTGAATTTTCTCAGAGATTGTCCCAGTATGCTTTAGTTGAAAGAGTTGTTACCATTCCTCATCGGGAATTGTGCATTCACTCTCAGCTCTGTATAACCCTGCAGTAATTACCATTTTGGAATAGAACCCTAGAAGAAAAGTGTTATGACAGCGTAGACCATCATTACTGAAGATGCACAGGACCATACACCATAGCTAGTCTACTGTATTTTTACATGGATCTAGTGGTAAAATTCAGTAGAAGCATGAGAAATACTCTACTCATACAATATATGGATTTAATATTCCACATTTGAAGGCTCCCTTATTCTTTCCACTGACAAATATCTATAGTAGCCAGACTTTCGAAATCTCTTCTTTCTATCTAGTCTGCGGCAAGCTGATCAACTTTAGCCTACTCTTTGTTGTGATTCAGCTGTTCTTCGGTTCAGCTGTCTCCTTCCCCCACTGATCTCAGTGGAATGGAAGGGAGGCAATTAGAGAAGAGACAGCCAGAAAGAAACAAAGGCAGGCATGAAGCAATACACAGGAGCAGAGAACAGCCATTATGTGCTGTCTATCATACTGTTGACCCTGTGCCTTCTTCTAAGGATTTATCTAATCTTTTGGAGCACATAACTAACCTCCTGAGCAAATCTTGACATTTCTAACACGTCTAATGACACCTCTCTATAAAGTAGATTTGTGTGCATTGAAGGAGTTTATTTTAATATGCTAGTTTACACTTTACAGAGACAGTCAAGGCAGTTAAATTGCAATAACATAAATCCTGCTTTATTTATTTATTCCCATGATGCCTCGCTGCTATTTTGTTTGCATAAAATATGCATGCAGTTTTGGCTTCATTCCTTTAAAAGGAAGTGGTGAAGAAAAATTAAAATTGCGTGTAGGGGCTTGTAGAAATCACGGTTGGTTTTCTGTGGGAGAGTCCAAAGCAACACTCGTACAAGTAGACCTGTTTATGTAATCAAAATGAAAGTCAATTAAGGGAATTTCGTCCATACTAGCACTTCTCATTCTGCGTCCGGGGGTCACAGCTAGCCTCGTACAGATTTACGTGTACCTGTGTATTAAGAGCTAAAAATACCCCCATTACAGGAGGCTCAAAAACATTGAAATTACAAGAGGGTTTAATTTAAAGGTTATAGATTCTCTATTGTGTTTTTAATTAAACGTGCCAACGGGTGAAATTTGAGAATTATTTCTCTTCTGCCTCTTCCATTATCTATACAGAACAGAATGAACTGGATTAGGAAATGTTTGAAGTCTGGATTGTCACCCCTTTTTCGTTGGGAGCATTCTTTTTTTTAAGTGAAGCATGTAAGGATGATAGCGAAACATAATTTGTGCTGAATGTGTCAAATAGTTTTGGTACGTTTCAGTGTCTTCTTCATATGTTTTTTTTTTTTTTTTTGATGAATTGGCTTTTTAAATTATCCAGTTAGAATGACTCTCATCAAAGCAGTTGTGGCGCCCCACGAGTCACTTAAACAATTATCCGTATTAAACGGCCAGTCTGAATAACATAAACACTACATGTTGTTATTGTAGTAATGTGCTAGCAGGCTGCCAGACTGCCTCCAAGTCTGGGTCAGACCATTTTGAACATGCTTAGCCTATCAGTGCAAGTTCATAAAACTTACTTGGGTATGGGCTGACTTTTGGTGGTTATGGTGCTTAGACTGTTCCTTTAATAATTACTGATATTTGTATTTGTGAAAGGACTTGAAAATATAATCATGAATGTTCATTTTATTTCTACACTGCTGAACAACGGGGATAGTGCAATGAGCATAAATTATTGTACCATTATTATTTTATTATTTAAATTGCGCCAGCAAATTCCACAGCGCTGTGCAATGGGTATCATAACCATGATATTCAGCTGCATTGACTAGGGTACTTGGAGAGTTTTTTTTAAAACTAACTTAATTGCAGAGCACTGTGAGAACATGTGGTACCAGTTTAAAAGAACTCTGCATACACCATAACCACTACAGCTAAATGTAGTTGTTCAGGGCCATTAGTCTGTCCCTTTAGAAAAGACAGTGTTCACACTGCTGCCCAGCGCCATCTCTAGTGGCAGTCACTCTAACCACCACTTGAGGGACTTCCTGGGTTTCGGTCCTGCAAAGATTGGTGCAGAGCATGAAGACACTTAATAGCAATCATAGAGTTGCATTGAGTCAATGCATCTCTGTAAGGAGACGCTGATTCGCACATGTGCACTAGCCACCCAGTCCTTCCTTATGGGAATGCATTGGATAGGTCGAGATCGTCAGGATTTATTATCTCAGCCAGCGGAGCAGAGCGATCGTGGCAAGACCGCAGCTCTGGTGAATAAAATAAATAGTTTTATTTTTTTAAGGAATGGCTGGTAATCTAAATAGTTAGCATAAAATTATAGTGTTGTGTTTGTAGTGTTCCTCTGAGCTGCTTTCCCCCAGATGAACCCTTCCACATTACAGTATAATCTCACTTCATGTTACTTGATTCCAACAAATATAAATTCTGTTCCTACACACTAATCTGTGCAGAATAAATACTAAGTGGTTTATAAACTAAACAGGGTATATAGTGTGGATTTGCCTGAAGGGATTGTTAAATGTTATGCAGAAATCCCTAATGATCCAGAGCACAAAGTATGAGATCTGTGCCCTTTGATATCTCTTCTACTTGAAGCTATGTGTGGTCATCAAAATTATGACAATATACCAAAGTAGCCTTCAATATAAGACTGGGCAGAAAGGTTTGATAAGTGCACACATCTTGTGCTGCCTTTCTATTCCTAGGAGAGGTAGGAAAATTATAGAGGAACCATTACCTCCCTAGAGAAACCTGCACCCTGGACAGTTCATTGGGATGAGGTCCGGAGGAGCTTCAGATCTCCCCAGCTGAATCATGACCAATACGCTAAATTTAACATATACAGGGAGTGCAGAATTATTAGGCAAGTTGTATTTTTGAGGATTAATTTTATTATTGAACAACAACCATGTTCTCAATGAACCCAAAAAACTCATTAATATCAAAGCTGAATATTTTTGGAAGTAGTTTTTAGTTTGTTTTTAGTTATAGCTATTTTAGGGGGATATCTGTGTGTGCAGGTGACTATTACTGTGCATAATTATTAGGCAACTTAACAAAAAACAAATATATACCCATTTCAATTATTTATTTTTACCAGTGAAACCAATATAACATCTCAACATTCACAAATATACATTTCTGACATTCAAAAACAAATCAGTGACCAATATAACCACCTTTCTTTGCAATGACACTCAAAAGCCTGCCATCCATGGATTCTGTCAGTGTTTTGATCTGTTCACCATTAACATTGCGTGCAGAAGCAACCACAGCCTCCCAGACACTGTTCAGAGAGGTGTACTGTTTTCCCTCCTTGTAAATCTCACATTTGATGATGGACCACAGGTTCTCAATGGGGTTCAGATCAGGTGAACAAGGAGGCCATGTCATTAGATTTTCTTCTTTTATACCCTTTCTTGTCAGCCACGCTGTGGAGTACTTGGACGCGTGTGATGGAGCATTGTCCTGCATGAAAATCATGTTTTTCTTGAAGGATACAGACTTCTTCCTGTACCACTGCTTGAAGAAGGTGTCTTCCAGAAACTGGCAGTAGGACTGGGAGTTGAGCTTGACTCCATCCTCAACCCGAAAAGGCCCCACAAGCTCATCTTTGATGATACCAGCCCAAACCAGTACTCCACCTCCACCTTGCTGGCGTCTGAGTCGGACTGGAGCTCTCTGCCCTTTACCAATCCAGCCACGGGCCCATCCATCTGGCCCATCAAGACTCACTCTCATTTCATCAGTCCATAAAACCTTAGTAAAATCAGTCTTGAGATATTTCTTGGCACAGTCTTGACGTTTCAGCTTGTGTGTCTTGTTCAGTGGTGGTCGTCTTTCAGCCTTTCTTACCTTGGCCATGTCTCTGAGTATTGCACACCTTGTGCTTTTGGGCACTCCAGTGATGTTGCAGCTCTGAAATATGGCCAAACTGGTGGCAAGTGGCATCTTGGCAGCTGCACGCTTGACTTTTCTCAGTTCATGGGCAGTTATTTTGCGCCTTGGTTTCTCCACACGCTTCTTGCGACCCTGTTGACTATTTTGAATGAAACGCTTGATTGTTCGATGATCACGCTTCAGAAGCTTTGCAATTTTAAGAGTGCTGCATCCCTCTGCAAGATATCTCACTATTTTTGACTTTTCTGAGCCTGTCAAGTCCTTCTTTTGACCCATTTTGCCAAAGGAAAGGAAGTTGCCTAATAATTATGCACACCTAATATAGGGTGTTGATGTCATTAGACCACACCCCTTCTCATTACAGAGATGCACATCACCTAATATGCTTAATTGGTAGTAGGCTTTCGAGCCTATACAGCTTGGAGTAAGACAACATGCATAAAGTGGATGATGTGGTCAAAATACTCATTTGCCTAATAATTCTGCACTCCCTGTATTCATGGAAAATGGCAATCTTTTGTTGCATGAAACGTGAGTGATACTATCTGGATCCACTGGCTTTTTTTTGAGATTTGAAACATTCTGGCCCAGACAGGGGAACCTGGCAATTTCATTAGTATTTCTTCAAAATTGTAAGTGTTCTGTAACAAAATAGAAAGTCATCAGCAAAGTTTAGTTTCTGTCCATGGGGATCGTTCGCCTCCCTCTCACCCACAATAAGTAGGCCTGTCGCATTTAAGAACTGCCAAACGTGGTCAAAGCCTCTTCAAAATTGCTTATGCTGGACCCCACAAGAATATAGTGTGTCTGCAATCAATGAAAGATCACTTTTAAGTCGATTTTAAGTGTGTATAATACACGTTTTTTTCAGAGCTCTTTCAAGATGCGTCCAAGCAGCTCGGCCCGTGCTCCCCGAGTTTAGTACTTTAATCTGTCACACAGCAAACAACTTTTTGCAGCTGCACATAATTAGATTATTAGAACCTGATTCAAATTATTAGGTTTAGTGCAAATTGTCTTTGTATTTTTTAGAACTCTTATCAATCTCCTGGAACAAAACAACTTGTTTTTGATTAGGTGAAATGATCTGGATCCTGGGAAGCCAACAATATATAGCTGTTCAGCTATTGTTGAATTCCCTTGATCCTTAACAAACATGGGTATTGGAACCAGGAACAGGTGAAGTTCTACCTGTTGGCTCCACCTGCACTAGATTAATGTCCCCTCGAGTACCAATTCAATTACAGGCTTCACACGGGTAATTATAGTTTAATGAATCCTTTACAGAAACGCCACTTGTGTTAAAATTAACTTTAAAAAGGACCTATTTCAACCCCAATGTGAATTACAGGACTGGCAATTCATCCTCACTGTTAACCAGCAACTGTTCAAAAAGTTTTGTTTTTTTTTAACCATTGCAGGACTCGAGGGGGTACACTGCCTTACTGTGTCTCTTGGCAGTGAAAGGGTAGTACTAAGTAGAAGAGCATATTTGGTTACACAAGGGTGAAGCCTATCCTTCACACCGCAGTCTAATATGATTGGTGTGTCTCTGCCCTGCATTCCCCCCCCTTTCCTGGCCCTGTCTGATTGTGAAACAAAGCAGACCATTGTGAGTGTTGATCAGCATCTGGAGTTTAATGCAGCATAATCACAATGTGACTGTGGGGTGTATGCCGGCAGCAGATATTTTCAATTATGCAATCCTGGCTAAAAGTAAAGCTTCTTAGTAGTTTTATAAAGCTTTTTATGCTACAAATAAGCCATAACCAAGATTTAAGAGGCACCAAGAACCGACAACCAGTTGATTGCTTATCCTATGGGGGGGGGTTAATTTGTGCAGAGAGCCTAGTTCTTGCTTGTTATAATGATCCGACCCCTGGAGCTCTGCAAACCTGATATGCCAGTAGTGAAATCCTCTCTTTACAAAGGGTACAGCAACCACAGACCATTATTTTGGCCTCTGATTGACCTAACTAGTTTGACGTGTTTGATTTCCCTCTAGACATGATGACCCACAGGTCTGTGACTTTATTACCCGTTATAAATATAATAAGACGCGTGTTGAAACTACACCTATTGGCAAACCTTACTCCAGGAACATCTATATTATTTATAAAGCTCCAACAGAAGATTTAGATACTATGCAAACTATACTACACTAAGTAGCTTGTGCATTTGTAGCATAAAACCATGCAAGCTGTGCAGGTGTCGCCTTTTTAAAAACAATTCAAACTTAGAAGAGAACTAAACATAAATCTAATGTTGAGTAAAACATAGTTATTAAAAGAGCACAGTGTGTAATGCTGCCCACTCTCGTGGCAATATACTGGTGATATAAAGTGGGCATTTTGGTGATGTTAAAGTTGGAATCTCTTCCACAGTTGTTTGCAGCTAACCAGGAATTGAGGCAGGATCCTAGAGGTTCATGGCAAAGGCACGTTTTATTAAAACTTAGTGTCTCATGCTTGAATCGATGTGAATTATTCTGTATAGGACATTGCACTCCATGATTCTGTGCTCAGCGTTCTCTGTTTGTTATGATGCTGGGGCAGTTTAGTAGCAGAATTGTGAGTGCGTGCGCACTAAGCTTCCGGTGACAGTACTACCCTCATTCTATCTGTAGCAGTGTCAGCTTCTTAGAAAAGTGATATACGGTAGTAATATTAATGGTATCAAAAGGAGCAGATTGGGGGTGTTTAGTACAACAATTTTGTTTGTTTATTTATTAAATCTAGAACTAGCACCTTTAACACATGCTCCTATGTATAAACCATAGCGGTTTTTGTATTTATTTTTAGGATACTGTTGCCCTTTAAAGATAGACTAGCACATGAAAGATTATCCTGGAACTTTGCTGGTGTAAATGAAAGGCAAATTCTGATTCACACGAAAAATATTTTTGAAATCACAAGCAGGTTTCTTCACAAAAATGTCAATTGTGGGGAATTCAACGCGAATTAACATTTTTTGTCCAAAATAGGAGAAATGGAAATATAGCAGACATGGGAATTCTCCCCCTCCCCAGTTTGTCCAAGCTTATTGTGGCCTAAAATGTGCTTTGTAATCCATTCTTTAGTGAATAATCCTTTTTTATGTAAGAATTCTGACTCTTCATTTAGCAACCAGTACAGATTGCAGACATTATTTCTTGTGTGCTTGCTACAAAATTCCCAAAAATTTCCTCTGTATATCTGTAAAGTGTCTCTCATCGTTTTATTATGGTACTTGCAAAAATGATTGAAAATAACTTTATTATATGGTTTTACTGTGACACTTAAAGGGACCCTGATTGGGTTCTTTTTCCATGTTATTTTGTGTAATGTGTATGTGTTTAAGAATCATGCTTTGCAATGTGAAGTTCTTTGCCTTTTTCTGTCCTCCATCCTTCTGCCTTGCTTTATGACATTGCAAAGTTCAATATAGAGACTATTGTGTATGTATATCACACTGATTACTAGTCCTTATGCTGCTGTAATCTGATTGCCGCAACTAAAGTCTATTAGCATTAAAGGTCATCTCTAAGAGTTCTTATGTAGTGTTTTGTGTTTAGAATTGTGTTCAGTACATTTTCCAACGTGTATATCTGTTGTATATAGACTTTATCTTTTTCTTAATTAACCATATTTTATAAGGGACCCTTTTTAATAAAACCAATTACCCCTGCTGATGTCCTTTCTTTTAATGCCTGTTTCACTTACCTTCATGCCGTTTATTAATTCTTCTGCTACTGACACTTTATCAACAGACTGCATGCCATCACTCTCATTGGCCTATTCCTCCTTGCTTGCTTTGCATGCATTTTTTCAGTCTTGTCTGTTATAAACTCACGTGTGAGTATCCAATTAAAGGTGTAGGGATGGGAATAAACTGTTATATCCCATTTACCATGTTGGATGGCTTGGTTACCTAAAGTAAATAAATGCTAAAACTTGTCTCTGTTCGGAGTCCAAATTCTCCCAGCAGCTTAATCCTCCTTGCCTGATGTCACGCCGGACGGAGAGGATGGACTGAGCAGAGGATATGGGAGGGTGGGGGGCATGCCGCCATTGGCTGTCTGGCACCAGCATGCTGATCGTGTTGGCCTCAGACGCCAGTTTTGCACAGAATTAACATTGACCAGCTCAGAACTTTGTTCTGTGTTGGCTAATGATGCTGCTGGAAGTGAAGGTACAACCACTGGCAGCTAAGGGGCTAATCTTTGTATGTGCAAGGGTTGAAATGCTGCAGACTTGATAGCACCATAATTACTTCAATCCAACAAAGTGGTCATGGTGCTTTGAATAACCCTTTAAATTGTACATTCACAGAGCTCTGTGTAGTAATTGTCTATTTCAACCGTAGGTCATACAGTTTCTAACAACATTGTGAAAAGTTGCATAATTTATGAAAGTGTCTGTTTTTATAAATATATATTTATACAGCACTGTGTTAAGTCTTAAGCAGCTTTAAGCTTATTAGGGCCATTTATCTGAGCAGTAATTGTTTTGTTTGTTTTTTTTACGGGGAAAAAAAATGCATATTTTGTAAAACTGAAGTGGGCATAAAGAAAGAGTAATACAACAAAGATTAACAATTTCCTTTGTTTGTTTTAATGCTTTTTACCAGGTTTTTTATTTTGTTTGTTTAAAAAAAAAAAAAAAAATATATATATATATATATATATATATATATATATATATATATATTTTTTTTTTTTTTTTCTCATCCTTTGATATTAAGCATTGCTTTTCCAAAAATAATTTATGGCCCTTAAATCCTATCCAATGAGCTTTTAAAAGCACACTGGTAGTGACCCCATTTTAATACATTAAATACATATATGGCTTTATAGTTCAGTCCCAGGTAGCAGTTCCGTTCATTACATAGCTTACTTTAAGCAACACTATAGGGTCAGGAACACAAACATGTATTCCTGACCGTATAGTGTTAAAACCACCATCTAGCCCCCCTGGCCCTCCCTTGCCTCCCTAAAGAATGTAAAATCTTACTTGTATTCAAGTCTGCAGCTGCTTGCTCTGCCCCTGTCTGCTGACATCACCAGAAGGGGGGTTCTGAGCCAATAACAATGCTTCCCCATATGATTGACTGAGACTGTCAAGGAGGCAGATCAGGGGCAAAGCCAGCTTAAGTCAAACACATCCTTGGCCAATCAGCATCTCCTTATAGAGATGAATTGAATCAATGCACCTCTATGAGGAAAGTCCAGTATCTGCATGCAGAGGGTGGAGACACTGAATGTTGTGATGCACACTAGACAGGACTGCCCCAGGAAGCACCTCTAGCAGCCATCTAAGGAGTGGCCAGTGAAGTTATCACCAGGCTGTAATGTAAACACTGCATTTTTCTCTAAAAATACAGTATTTACTGCAAAAGGCCTGAAGGGAATGATTCTACTCACCAGAACAAATACAATAATCTGTAGTTGTTCTGGTGACTATAGTGTCCCTTTTAATAGTATTGTTCTTCCTATCAGGTGTTCTGCCACTTCTGGCATTTCGATAGCCCCATTTTCAGTTTTGAGAATAGGCTTGTGCGCTACATTCTCCAAAACTGCCAACTGCATAAGTTTGCAGCCCTGCTTGGGCTGTGACACTCAAAAGGGACTTGCATAGTGTGCACACGCTGTATGCAAAATTTAAGTGGAAACGACGGAAGGTAATGCTTTTTTCTTTGTCTTCAGAGGGAGATGACCTGCTTTATACTTGAATTACATTTTGTAGTAATGTTTCATTGGTTTTAAATGTTATTGTGTTTTCTTGTGTTTTTGAAAATAAACACTTACTGCTCAGATGCGTTTTGTTTTTCCTCAGAGTTGTTTGAGACTTTCACACAGCACTGCAGTTATTAAAGGGACACTATAAACATGTCATCTCATTAAGTTGGTTATAGTGCCTAGAGTCCCCTGGTACAGTCCCTCCAATCAGTGTAAACACGTTTTTGAGCAATTTAACACTGAATAAAGGTCTCTGGCCACCCACAACCCAACCTCCACCAGAGGTTACACACTTCCTTAGCCATACCATTTCATACATGTAATGGGCACTGTGATAGGCCGGAAGTTGTCAGCTGACACAGCCAAACACGGACTCCCATTTTTGCTCACAGATGCGATTCTGCTGGGGCCTCTTGTGTAGCAGTTAAAAATGGTTTAATGCCAGGGGAATTCAGACACTATAACCCCATCAACGAGATGAAGCAGAGACTACAATGTCCCTTTAAATGAGCATTCTAAGTACCATAAACACTTTAGCTCATTGTGATTATCATGGGTTTTTAGACCCTCTTATCACATCTTGTCAAGCTGTTTTAAGCACGAAAGTCATCCCGTCTGCTACTGCTCTACTAATATTGAAGTAAACTTTCACATTAGGTGTCCAACTTTGGATGGCAATTATAGTCTGAAAGATACAGGCTATCCCAGTTCTCTCAGCCTATCGTTACCCTCCAAAGTTGGACAAAAGTTAATGTTGAGTTAACTTTTGCAATAGCTGTACAAAAATTTTAGGCTTTAAGAACTGAGAAATATTTGTTTGTTTTGGTGATGTTTTTGCCTCTTCAAACCTCTCGAAAATGCTTTTTACACTAAACAAGGAGTTTGCAATGAGTTTTAACTGTTATGGACCTTAGAGTGCTCATTTAAGCAAATGGTTAATATTGGTTATAGGACAGCCATCCAATAGAAAATGAAAAGTAGGGGCTGCCATCTTGAAACGGTGAGATCATCTCCCACCCTTCAAAGCAGGAGAAGTAGAATAAAATTGTAAAAAAAACAAATCTAAATTGTAAACCTTCTATGGCTGTAAGCATCTGGGAGGTTAATTATGTATATTTTCCAAAACTGTTTTACTTTGTAGAATACACAAGAATTCTATGCAACAGATCACTTTCGTTTGTTATAAACCACAAATTCAAATGTAAAATTGAATTATTGCCTTCATGAAATCACAGCTTAAGATGGCAGCCTCCTGACTACCTATGTTTTAACAAATTTAGTATAGTTGACGAGGTGTGTAAAAAGGCTTTGTCCTAAAATCAAACACTATGTATTAATGAGACAAAGCCTTTACAGACTGTTCTCTGACACCTTCTCTCCAGACCTCCACCCCCAGCACATTACTCCAGATTCACCAGGATCTCCTTTTGAGATGATTGCCAGTGGCCAAGGTTTTGAGTTCAAGGATATCTCTGGTGACAAACGAACTGTCATCCCGGAATTTCCAACAGAAAATATTAAGAGATCCCCGTTTGATGAACGTACAGAGAATGTCCCAGTCTCTGATACTGGATGCACAAAACCAGGATTTTCTGTCCACAATGAAGAGACCTTTGTGCATTTGGATTCCACAGTGCACGCCAAAAAGGCCACTGACGGTGTATGTGATGATCAGTATTGTGAAGGTGAACAATTCCTCGCTGGAGTGGTTTCTCATCCAATATCAGGCAAGAAAGCCAGAAAGGATCCAGTAGACTTACAGCAAGCTCTGTCATTTGAAGAATTTTCTACTGAAAAAGAAGTAGAATCCACTTTCGAAACAAAATGTGAAATGCGATGGCCAGATGCAGAAGAAGAAGTTGACAGTTCTGGTGAGTCTGATGACACAGTCATTGATGCAGGCTGGAGGTTTAAGAATTCTGGAGCAGAGCGAGGGGAACACAATGAAGATGGCTGGGTGGAGCTCAGTGAATCACAGAAGTTGGAAAAATCTGGATTTTGTGTGCAGGAAAAAAATGGCAGTACTACCACAGAGCGTGAAAACCTTGTCAAAGGAGAACCCATATTTTCAAATAAACCTGCATGTCTACCAACTGATGGCCGCACAGATGTGTCTAAAACCCCTTTACAGATTCCAGACTCTCCACAGAGTGAAGCTTTTGTGGACTTGGCGGAATCCTGCATGGCGTGCCCATCAATGGCATTTGCTCAATGTCCACAAGCCGAGCCCTCGGATGACAAAGTACAGGAAAATCTAACCATTGAAGCACTGCGGTCACTGGCTGCAGGGGAGCAGGAGTGGGACTCGGAGAGCAGAGAGTCATCTCCAGAAATATTATGTCCACTGGCACAGTTGAGCAACACTCAAGGTTTAATGGCATCTACTACAGTCCAAAAGGAATCACTATGGGGAGTGAACTGTGACGAAATGCCATACCCGAAAGGTAAAAGAGGATGAATATCCAATGCACAGTTGAACAGTGGCATGCCACGTGCACCATGGGCATGACGCACACTCCGTTGACTTGCTCTGTTCATGCCAAGGCATGAATCATTGGCATGCACCGTAGATGTTGAGTCACTCATTGTTGGCATGCATCGTAGATGTCCAGTTAAGCACTGTTGATGCTACCCAGCATGCTTCACTCACTAATGACACTGCCGCCTGTCCTCTACATGCTCCAACAATGCACTGCCAGATCCTTACCCTCTCTGCTTTTTTCCTGCCTTTATAAAGGAACGTGTTTGGATCAGCATGTGTGCATCTACCCTCCATGCTGCCCGCTTTTCCCCTTTACCTACTTTATGCATGCAGATGTGTACATATATTTATCAATATTCTTTTATATGTATTTACAGAAACAAGGCTGTTGTTGGGAAATTAAGGAGTCATATTAGAGAGCTTGAATTGTTTTAATTATGGGGATATGCACAGTAAACCTTGCACATTTCCAATCCGTTTTTTTAAAATTCCTGGTTCTCTTAATGTCCTCTTTCAGGTATAGCCTACATTCCTGCCAGGAGAATTGGGTCTCTTTGAACATACAGAACTGTTTGCAATGTCAGACTGCAATATGCATACCCAAATGGTGTATAAAGGAACCCTTTTCAACTTGCTGTAGTTCTTTTTGTCTAAAGACTGTCCTTTTCATGACCGTTTAAAACTTTTATAATTGGGACAGAAACATCTGCCTGGATATCTGATTGGCCTTCTTCCTCTTCTGTTTGCTCCACCGAGCTAACAGTGGTGGCGGGTGCCCTGTGTTGGCGCATGCCTGCTACAGCTCAATGACAAGCATAGGACAGTTGCGAATGCGTGCTTGAAGTTGCAGTTCTAGTATAGAGGCTTCTCGACAACCAGTCTCTGATTGGTGCATTCCCTGACACAGACTTAAAGTCTGATCTGGAGAAGAGCTAGCAAAGGCTGCAGACCTCTTGCGTTTCAAGCCGTTCTCCCGTACGTGTAAATTAAACGTCCATCATCCTCATATGGTAGACCTCTCCCATTCATCTCTGTGGGCGATCATTGTAGCTGCACAATGCATGCCCCCTTATATGTGGTGCTCTTACACAGACTACACCCACCAGTAGCTTCTTTTCATTTTGCTTAGTTTGGATTCGCACTTGCTATGTATGCGTGTTATAGGAGCAACTGTTACTTGTGAGATCTTTTTTACAACCTGCTAACTAATTAAACATTAGCTGTCATTATGTTATAGATTACTATTTATTTTATTTTATTTTTTCCATATCTGAGTCTGTCATGGCATAGTCTTGCAAATGATTAGCTTAATTAGGATTAGGATCTCGCCTCTTAGCCCCAAAGTTTTTGGAAATGTCTTTTATACTTATCTCCCCGGCACACCTCACTCCCTTAAATGCTTGAGTGGGGTGGCATGTGTGTTTTTTTTTTTTTTTTTAATTCTTTAAGTGCTAATATCAGTCTGTCATAACAAACGAGTCTTTAAGGATTCTGTTCTACAATGGAAAACCCCACTCATTTCTCAATAATGAGGGGTAGAGCTGTGTATGAATCGAATGATATTGTATTCTGACATAAGATCTTTAGGGAGCAGATTGTGATAATTCGAAAGAAAGTAATTGGTTTCTAAGTGGCTCATATAAATTGTGAAACATTTTCCTTTGTAAGTGTTCTTAGTTTTGTGTGTGTCTCCTTTAGAAAACAGTATATGAAGGATACAGGATGACAAGTATAATTCATACAATTTAACATCCATCTTAAAGGGACATTATATGCACCAAGACCACTTCATCTCATTGAAGTGATCTGGCTGCGGTGTCCCAGTCTCCTTAACCCTGCATTGTAAAACGTTGCAGTTTCAGAAAAACCACTAGAGACATATCTTGCCCGCTAACGGAGTTTTACTCCATTAAATGACACGTTGCATGAGGACATCTAATGTTTTCTAAATCCCCATAGCAAAGCATTGATTTCCTGTGCAGAAGCTTTAACTCATGTGTGGCACTTGTTGCGCATGCACATTAGGTCCCTCACATCACTGTGATGTTACGGGAGGAGGAGATATAGCCAGTGCCCCTCGGGGGGCTTTGATCTGGAAAGCGGTAAATGTAAAATAGAGGTTTGGGTACAGGGACACTATAGCGTTAAGAATTCAGGCTTGTATTCCTAACACTATTGTGTTCGTTTAATTTTATCTGCATGCGTAATCGTATATATCTCCAAACGATATGTTATCGACTTTTTGAATATTACTAAATTAGGATAGGTGTTTGTTTTTGTTTTGTACATATGCAGGGTTATTCAGGTGAGAATTCGAATTTAAGGTCAAAATTGCAGAACCGGAAAAAGTTGGCTATGCTCTTAGTTCAGCTACTTTGGCTTTACATTTGAAATTTACTGTGAATTCTCAGTTCAGTGAATAACCCTGTTAGACTCCTAGGTAGGTTGACTAGCTTTTCCAGATTTTATAAAGCCTTCTCTTTGAATTTGCTTGTTTCTCTTTGGAATGATTATATGACAGAGACTCTTAGACATTTGTATTCATTTATTTTTTTAAATGCAGTTTTTTTTAATTTTGAGAACACAATCAAAACAAATTTAAAAAGAAAGTTAACCCTCAATATCCCTCATTTGAAGGTTTTCTGAAGTATTTGACCTTCCAGTGTCTTGCTACTGACAAATGTTCGATCTTTCAGCCAAACAACGATCTCCCATCACTTTTAATTGGAAAATGAGTGAGCACGTGCTGTCTAATCTCTTAAAATTGAGAAAAACAAATGGCAACAGCCTCTTGTACAACCAGTAATCCCCCTGACAAATGTGAAAAAATGCCAATCATGGCAGCATTCTACATTGGCTCTTTAGCTTTACTTCGTAAGAGAATAAGACTGACTTGACTGTAGTTTCTATATTTTAGGGGAAACTAGAACTACTGCAGCTTGCTGTAGTGGGTATGGTGCCATGAGTCACCCGCTACTGTCACAGTGTAATTTGTCAAACTGTTTTAGTATGGCTTGACAACATTCATGTTTCCCGTTGGATCCCCACGGCTGCATATTCTACTTGCAGTCTTCGCCTTTTAGAAGAATCCACTTAGCTTTTCCGATCTGTGCAGGGCTGTGCTCATTGGCTTTGTGTCAGATGTATTGTCTGTGTTTGTCCTGCAGGTACAATAGGTCATTTAGTGCAGTAGTCCTCAACCCAGTTCTCATGGCCCACCAACAGTCCAGGATTTATGTATTTCCATGTTTTATTCCAATAGAGATAGTGACAAAACCTTGACTGTTGGTGGTCCATGAGGACTGGGTTGGAGAATACTGATTTAGTGGACCCAAGTAAGTTTTAAACATGTCCTAAAGTGGTTTGACAAATTACACTTGGATGTAATCAGTGGACACTTATAGTTACACTACCGTTGACTATAGTGGTTATGGTGCTTTTGAGTGTTCCTTTAAGCAAAAACCATCGCACTCGGATCTTGCAAGAATTAAATATATTGATACTGTATCAACTGCAATCAGGCCCTAAAAGTGTCCTTATAACAAAAGGAAATAAAGCACACTTACGGAGTCTTGTTTCTGTTTATATAATGATGGTTCTCCATTTGGGAGAAAGTTGCATACTTTTTGGTTTAGCAGTCATAAGCTGGCGATGATTTTCTCTAGCAGGAAATATGTTTCTTAACGCTTTAGTCATACAGGGTTCTAAATGCAGTGGATTTCCATCTGAAATATATTTTTATTTTTGGTATATCTTGTATAGAATTGGCTTTATTATCTTGGTAAACTTTTAATGGCTTGTATTTGTACATGTAGAAATTACGGGCAAACACAGCATTTAAAGGGAAAGCATTGTGATTGGCTGAGATCATCACTTCTGATGATGTCAGCCAAGGAGGCAGATGGGGGGCAGAGCCAGCACCAGCAGACTAAATATAGTAAAATCTTACCTTATTCCAGAGGCTAAGGGGAGTCAGTTTTTTTTTGGGGGGGGGGGGGGGGGGTTTAGCACTATAGTGTCAGGAATACATGTGTTCCTGACCCTATAGTGTTCCTTTAAGATGCAATTAAACATATACAATTAAATATGCAGTGCTCTTGTCTGTAGGGCAACAGACAGCCTGGGTCAGCAAAATAAAAAACAGCATGTGTAGCTGACCAGTTGGCCCACTTTTAGACCTGCTGTGCTCTCCATGTTTGTCTGCTGGTTGGGCACAATTAATGAAGTAAGCAGCCATGCACACTTATGCTATTTCCCCAACCTAAGTTTTTGGTACTTTAAGCGTTTACATACTCAACAGTAGAGAAGGAGGCATACACTTCAGACCAACGTACATGGGCTACCATGCAGGACTAGTATGTAAATACAAGTGCAGCAACAGGGGTTGTTGACGTTTCCTCCTATATAAACCACTTTTGGCAGAGGTTCAAAAATAGAACACTTACATTGCGTGTGTCTGTGGGTTCCCCATTTTGTATGTGCAATGCTTGAAAACAGCAAGAAAAGCCTCCATATAAATATTACATAGCCACGTTCTACGTTTATTAGCACAAAATGTCTGTCATAAGTAATCCTGCTTTTCCTGGCACATTGTGTTTTTACATTTTTTTTTTTTTAAATTTACTGCATTATTCACATTCTACTTAAAGGAACACTATGGTGTCAGGAATACAAACATGCACTATAGTTCTAAAAACACATTTTAGGTCCCGGTCTCTATGTGGCTGGCTCCATTCCTTGGCTGAGAATATCAAGTTTGATGATCTTAACCAATGCAATGCTATTGAGCATGTGTGGCAAAACGTCAAGCTGCACCAATCAGCATCTCCTCATAGAGCTGCATTGAATCTGAAAAAACAGTGTTTACATTAATGTTTGCAGGGACAGGCCATAGACACCCTAACACACTTCCTGCATGTGACCTACACAGCGTCTTCACAATTCTTGTAAAGAGAGATCACATTTTTAAACTTCCTTTTATTGCACAGTGTGTTTAGTTTAGAATTTCTCATCTCCTGCTCTGTTAATAGCTTGCAGGATCCTCATGTGTGCTTAAAGGGTTACTCCAAGCACCAGGACCACTTAAGTGTTTTGAATTGGCCATGGTGCCTGGAGTTTGTATGTGCAGTGTTTCGCTTTGAAACACTGCAGATATGGAGTTTAACTCTTTTTCTGGAATAGCATTACACAGTCTGGGGCAAAAGTTAATTCATTAGCTAATAGCAGTCAGCTGAAAGGATTGACATCCAGCTTACTTTGTTACACCTACCTTCGTGACCACTTTGGCATTTTGAAAAGGTTATGGCGGTAAGGGTCTCTATGTGAAGCGTTTCTGCTTAAAACGCTGTAAAACCAGCAATATACTTGCATAGTATAGTTATCTAAGTTTAAAAAAGACTTAAGTCCATCAACCCTGATGCCCTTTCTTTTATGCGGTTGATCCAAAAGAAGGCAAAAAAAATAAATTTGTAGCCATTTCCAATTATGCCACAAAAAAAGGGGAATCCTTCTTGACTCCATATTGGCAATCAGATTTCTTCTTGATTCAACAACTTGTTTCCAAACATATCAGTTGTATCCTTTAATATTCTGTTAAGCTAATCCAGTTTTCCATTCCTCTCACTAGTTTTTGTAGCTCACCACTTTTTCTAGTTCTGCAATATTCTTCTTTGAAACTTGTGCCCAAAATTGCACTCCGTATTCGAGATGGGCTGATACCACTGATTTATTAAGTGGCAACATTATATTTTGATCTCGTGAATCAAAACCTCTTTTTATATAGGAAAGCGCTTTACTAGCGTTTACAATGGCAGACTGGCATTGCACACTGTTGCCTAGTTTGTTATATATAATTGTTCCCCCAGTCCTTTTCATTTAATGTTGCCCCTAACACAACCACAACCCTATGTTATGTATAAATGGCTTGTGGGTTCCTTATTCCAAAATGCATGAATTGACATTTATCTGTATTGAATCTCATCTGCCACTTGCCTGCCCAGTCCCCCAATTTATTAAAATCTTGCTGTAGAAAAATATCATGTTAAGAGTGTGTGTGTGTTTAGCTGTATTAGTCCAGTAGACAAGATGTTAAAACCAGTATTGCAGAATATGCAATGATCCCGCTTTCACTTACTTAAAAACATAGAATGTAACGGCAGAACCATTCGGCCCATCTAGTCTGCCCAATTTTCTAAATACTTTCATCAGTCCCTGGCCTTATCTTATAGTTAGGATAGCCTTATGCCTATCCCATGCATGCTTAGACTCCTTCACTGTGTTAACCTCTACCACTTCAGCTGGAAGGCTATTCCATGCATCCACTACCCTCTCAGTAAAGTAATACTTCCTGATATTTTTAAACCTTTGCCCCTTTAATTTTAGACTATGTCCTCTTGTTGTGGTAGTTTTTCTTCTTTTAAATATAGTCTCCTCCTTTACTGTGTTGATTCCCTTTATGTATTCAATAAGTACAATAAGACTTCTAAAATTTCAATTCTTAAAAGACGAACTTTTCGACAGTTTTCCTTTCTTCCTCATTTCTGAAGTAAACTATGATCAATTTGATAGTTTGACACTTCAAGTGTCAAACTCTGTCATCTTGATCAGTATTGATTAGGGCAACCAGCATATAGCACATTTACTCATCCATTTCCATTTCTGGAGTGTACAATTATAAGGATATTTTACAGACTCTAGATGAGCGATCGCCTACTTCTATCAGTCCGTTTTAACCTTTTACAGACTCTAGACAGTGTCAGTGTTTGCTTCTTCCAACTCTGTGATGACCTACCTTGATTGGGCATTTCTACAAAATCACAGATTCTAGATCAGAGAAGGCCCTCTTTGATCAGTGATGTCTAAACTTTAACAGACTCTTCCTTATGTTATGCAAACTGTGCACACGGTCTACTAGCAAGCCATGACCACTGCAGTAAAGAAACTTGCTAAGCTACGGTACTTATAACTTGCTTGTGCTAAAATAGGATATCTTGAAAATTTGACCTGCTCGTAGGTCACGAAGAAAGCTTTGAAGATCACTGTATCAGGCTTCAGCCAACCCTTGGTTCTCAGCACTATAAACACACAGCTTAGTAACAAGAGTTCATTTGAGGTTTCAATCTTTTGTCTATGTACAGAGATAAAATTCACAGAATCAAAGTGAAGAATAAGATTGTCTATGTAGATTAAAGAAAACCGGGTTACTTTGGGCAGACTGTGTCGTGCTCTCTTTTTTTCCTTATACAATTGTCCACAAAACTGCAGAACATGTTTCAATACTAAATATTACTAGCAGTGTAACATGTTCTGAACATAGAAAAACAGGGGCATAAATGATAACGGGTTATTTAGATTGCATTAGTTTATTTGCCCAATGCACCGAGAGGCAGGTAACCAATACGAGTACTGTCCAAAATTTAATTATTCAAACATTTCATAGATTTTTCATTGTAATAAATGAAATATGACACATGCCCATCTCTCAAATCCTCTACATTTACATGTATGATACCTTTAGCACATGAATCCATAATGCCGATTGCAATTTGCATAATGCTATTAATTGAACAATCATTGATTGAAACACCAATGGCTGCACTAGTAATTGTGTCACCTACCTTCTATGGATTGCAAACTCTCCAGCATGCAGTGCAATTCAAGTTTACAATGCATGATATGGCATGAACATTACAACCCTCTCTGTGTGGCTGCAAATCTGAGTAGTGGGCAAAGTTAAAAATAAAATCTCAGTGACCCATCTATAGGAATTTAGGTATATGTAATGTAGATACAAAACAAAATGTAATTCATATCATCCCTTAAATTGTAAGCCTAGAAGGTTGTTGGTTCACATGAATTATAGCCAAAGTACAATGAAAAGGTCTGGCACTGCTTCAATCAGTGCCCAAATGAAAGGAACTTAAATAGGAGTGCCAGACTTTTTCATTTTCTTTTAGCTATATAAATTAACTCCCTGCGGTAAAGTGAGTGCTTTCTTTTGTTTATGCCACATAAATTTATAAAACATGTGATCAATTTCAAATTCTAAGCAGAGCATATTAAATAAAATAGTACAATGTGTTAACACATAAATGTTAGTAATGTGCAAAAAAAAAGTTATCCTAACAAAGTACGTTAATAAAAGTTATTATTATTATTATTATTATTGTAGATGTTTCGAGAGGCTGGAAATACACTGCTTGGTAAATAATGCTAATCTTTATGACCTCTATGGTGTTATTGGCCTGAAACTCAGTATCATGGAAGGGAGCTGAGTGTAGCTGGCTGATCACTATAAGTTGGTGGTGTAGCACCCAGAAGTACTGTGGAAGTGTTTTGGACTTGCCAATACTGCATTCCTCACCCACAAACTCACACTTCAGTATTGTTTATTAAGGTGAAAGTAAGGGAAGCTGGTCACTGTTTACCTTTAATACGCTACAGGAGTGACATATTTAACGGATTCATAGTCCTATAAAAAGTGTAATATGTGCTCATAAATGTGTATTTTAACTTTCCACCTTTTATAACTACAAATTTGAAAAAATATAAAATTTGGGCTTTGCTTCTCTGGGCCTAAACACATACAAAACGCCTACCATTAATTTAACACAAACATGTATTCCTGACCCAATAGTGTTAAAACCACCATCTTGCCTGCTCCCCCTGCCCGCCTAAGTATAGTAAAATCTTACTTATATTCAAGTCTGTAGCTGCTGGCTCTGCCCCTGATCTGCCTGCTTGGCTAACCTCATCAGAAGTGGTGGTCTGAGCCATTCACAATACTTCCCCATAGGATTGGCTGAGACTGTCAAGGAGGCAGATCGGGGAGAGCCAGCACAAGTCAAACACCGCCCTGGCCAATCAGCATCTCCGTATACAGATGCACTGAATCATTGCATCTCTGAGGAAAGCTCAGTGTCTGCATGCAGAAACCACTTCTAATAGCCATCTGAGGAGTGACCAGGGGAGTTATCACTGGGCTGTAATGTAAACATTGCATTTTCTCTGAAAAGACCGTGTTTACAGCAAAAAGCCTGAAGGTAATGATTCCACTCACCAGAACAAATAGAATAAGCTGTAGTTGTTCTGGTGACAATAGTGTCCCTTTAATATATACAATGGCACAGTGGTTAAATATTAGAGAAATTCTAACTGGCCTTCGAGCATCAAATCTGTTTGTGTTTATGCATAAAATAGTTTTGAAGAAGTACTTCTTAGTATTTGTGGAATTCACATACACATTAAAGTACATTTTACACAGCTGCATATTTATTAATTTTCAGATATAAAATTGCTGACTGTTTTTTCTTCTTCTCAGTTCGGGATTTGCTCTTCTGGCGGGATGTAAAGAAGTCTGGATTGGTTTTTGGGGTGACAATGGTATTGCTTCTGTCACTAGCAGCCTTCAGCATTATCAGCGTCATTTCCTACCTCATCCTGTCCCTCCTGACAGTGACCATCAGCTATCGTATCTACAAGTCTGTAATGCAAGCTGTCCAGAAATCCGATGATGGCCACCCTTTCAAGTGAGTAGGAGAAAACTCACACTAGTAAGCCCCTAACCAGTCTTAGCCCTCTCCTTATTATCAATGTAAGTGCTGGGAGTATCCCATTAACTGCTGCTCTATAGGGTTTATTGGGTATATAGTTTAACATTCAGCATCTATGTCTTCATGAAAATATTTTGGGAAAAACTAATACACAAGTTGTCCCTGCTTCTAGCACTGTGCTAAAATAGCTCTATTTGGGGGGATGTGGATCAGGGGCTCAACTCTGTTATTGAAATTTGTGTTGATTGCTGTATCACATATCCAAAAAATAAAATAAAAACACCTACTGGACGATGGTATTTATTCAGCATGTCTGTTGATATCAGTCTTTTGAGAGAGTATGTCAGAGAATATAGGAACTAGGACTGCATGCACTCTCTGTATTTACATGACATTCAAGTACTTATGCAACCAGGGAGAAATGGAAGGTCTAGTGGGTGTGATGGGGGAAGGGCCAATAACCTACATTGCTTCCGTTTTCTATTTTGAAGAAACGGTTTGAATTACAAGCAACACATGGAAGGAAGACACACATGAGAATCTTCAATGGATCTGTGTGGGAAGAAAAAGCCAATTACTCTTAGCATGACTTACTAGGTTACTGAAAAGTATTTGAAATTGTTGATGTATGTTTCATTTGCAGAGATTTGCTAGAAAAGGATATCACTCTGTCATCTGACTCCATCCAGAAGAAAATCAATGCATCTCTCGCTCACATCAATCGGGCCTCAAAACATATTATTCGCCTCTTTCTTGTGGAGGACCTTATAGATTCTCTCAAGGTGACTGTGATACAGTGTATGGTAGAAGAGGAGTCTCATGGTTGGAAATGGGGAATTATTAGGAGGATGGTCTCTTGGCACAGTACAGGACACAGACGTTTTTAAAAGCTCTATGTTGCACAGATGCATAGTTATAAACAGTCTACTGTACTTACCTTTATCCGAATAAAGGAGAAATAGAATAAAACAAAGAAAAGGTGTACCTATGAGGGAACTAGGAAAATGATATTGTGTGTATATGGTAGAGTATCACTTCTAGAGTAGCCAGTCTTCTTCCAGACTAAGTACTGAACCATAATCTCAAATTACTAAAAATAAAAAATTCAGCATTCCGGCTAGTTATTGTTTCCAGTGTTTTTGCATATATCCGCATACAGACATGTATGGCTGATACCAGATTATACTTTATGATTTCGGTACACACATTACTCCCTAGCAAGCATTCTGGATAGAATTACCTTGGACTTTCTTTGTATGGTGCCACCTAGTGTTCATTAGCCTTACTGCAGTGCTAACCACACTTTGACACACACTGGGTGTTGCCACAGAATTAATAATACTATTTATCTTATATACTTGCAGTCATAACACCTATTTATGTACATGAGCACTTTTAAGTGCCAACACATATTGAGTTTTCAGTATATTGATTTAATAAAATTTGAAAAAAAAAATATATTTTTAGTAATTTGAGATTATGGTTCAGTACTTAGTCTGGAAGGAGACTGACTACCCTAGAAGTGATACTCTACCATATATACACTATACCATTTTCATAGTTCCCTCATAGGTACACGTTTTCTTTGTTTTATTCTATTTTTTGGGGGGGAAGCTGCATTCCCCAAAATGCCAGTAGATTTCTTACAAACAACACTTAACTACTGTGACAAAATACAGTTTTATTTCAAAATATTTCAGACAGGATCTAAATTTATAATGGCACAGCTTATAATCTTAAAACCGTGTACCACCAATATATTACTTTAAATATGAACTCCGCAACAGTCTATACACTTTTAAAATGTTTAGATAGTGTTTTCTGGTTGTGAGTGAACAACCACAGTAGACTTTCCCTACATTAAGTATGTTTTGCCAGACTGGTTCTTCTGGACATCAACCAGTTACAGCATTATCCCTGCAAACAAGTCTTAGAATAATGTGACTCAGCCAAGAACATGGTAGGAAGAAAGATACATAAGGCAAAACGAGAATTAAAAAGTCATTACGTGCAAGTGTGCCACTGACTATTGTAATAATATCAATGTATTATATTAATTGATTGTGTCTAAGTCACTTTCTGCAGCAGAGCTAGGATTCTTGGAGTGCGTTTTCTCTCTCATGTTGTATTGTTTATCTTTTCTCAGCTGGCCCTTCTTATGTGGCTGATGACCTATGTAGGAGCTGTATTTAACGGGATCACTCTGCTCATTCTTGGTAAGTGCTCTCTAACAGATGTGCAGACCTTTCTGACACTTACACTGAGCTGGGAGTAGATTTTAACCAGTGTTCATTTTGTTTTAGTCTTTGTCATAGTCGTTTGACTTAGATGCCATTTAGTTTTAGTCATTTGAATTGTTAGTTTAAGTCAACTAAAAATCTCATTAGTTTAATGCATTGTTTCAGCATTTCTTTAACATTTCCAAACCGCTTGGGTCTGCCTACATCTGCACGAAGACTCCTTCCACATCAGCATGAGACACTCCATATTGTGCATATGGTGTACACATTCACTGTGGATAAAACGGATATTGACAAACCAAAATAAGTCTTCCAAGCGGCTCGATTGACAGACCGAGTGGGCTGTCTTTAGCGGCAGTGTTTTTTTTGCTAATCATTGCCATCAATAATTCTCTGAAATGAGAGTGGGCTCAGGGTGCCCTAAGTACCACACACTTTGCAATAATGGAAAGTACTTATGATGCTTAGACTTTCCTTTTAACAGGAATAAAAAGCTACTTATACAGCACTCTTTAATCCAAGGTTTTTTTTTGTTGTTTTTTTTCAAAGCACTCCGCGCACATTCTAATTTTAAACAAACCAGACGCTAATGAATAGATGTTACCATTAGCAAACTTAGTGATGCTTATTTTATTGATCTCAGAAATTAATGTGGTCCAGCAGGCCATAAAAGCTCCAAGTCTTCTGGTGGAATATATTTTAGCAAACCCTGCAGTTTAAGGGTCAATTAAGCAGCATAATGACTACAGCTTGTTCTACTCATTTGGGGCTAAGGAGTTCTTGGGCGCTGTCCTTTCAATTTCTTTCAAACCAAGTCATTAAGCAAAACTGGGCTCTCCCGTCATCCAAAGCGCAAGTCTTCGGCTGCGGCCCTGCTAATGCAGAAGTGAACATCCACGTTTACCTGTCTAACTTTGGACCGGAACGGGTGATTGAAACCGCTAGATGCAGGTTGGCTCAGCACTGCTAGCCTGCCATTGCTACCCTAGGTTGAGTGACTAATGTGGAAACAATTTTTACAGCACAAGAGCTGGGTTTTAGGTTGCGGGAGATCGCAGTTTTTGTTAACAAATTCCTAACATTTTGACAGGTATTATTAGTATTTTTACACAGATGAATTGCCATGGCAATCATGGTATATGTTCTTTATTTGCGTTCAGTAAGGGGATAATGCATTTTTGCTTCATGCAGAAAATGTTAATTTTAATTAATGTATTTCAATTTTCACTAATTTTGAAGTCTGTTATATTTTTACTTTTAATTTTTATGTCTGGTCAGTGTTAGATAAATGCAATTTGAAACTGTCATAGATATACATAGCATGCAATTTCCTTTATAGAATATATTGTTTTATTTCTCAAAGTCTGTATATATGCAATGGAGTTACACCCAGGCCAACCCACGGTGTATCAAGACCATTCATTTCCTATGATATATTCACTTGTGTAGCCTGAAAAAAAAAAAAAAGATTAGGTCAGCTTTATGAAGGTATAAACATTTTATTTTTACATTGTGCTTGTGACATGGTCAGAAAATGTAAACATGGCAAATTACTCACTGTTTAGCAGAAATGCTCAATCCCTTGCAGCCTACCATCAACAACGCTAGGCCTTGTGCCATTCTAATTAAAATCAGTGAATTGGATAGTGATTGGCTTACAGCGCTTAGTTGGCAATCACTACCTGTTAAGATGTAAAGTATATACTTCTCTTATTGGAGGCCTGGATCGAACATATTTATTATTTGGTGAGTAAATCTTTTAGCAGTGATGCAAGACCTGGCGCACAAGAAATTTAGGCACTTTAGTATGTTGATGTAGTTATGGTGCCTACAATGTTGTTTTAATGTTGTACTTTATAGAACTCCATGATCTTTACTCAGAATTTCTACTCAAAACTTGCATACTGTTTTCTTATTTATTTATTTTTATATTTGCTTTTTAGGAGTGCTGGTTGCTTTTACTGCCCCTCTGGTCTATGAGAAATATAAGGTAATTGATCATTTGCTTTTTAACACAAGCCCACATCCCTCTGTTTCCCTGTTGTCTGCAACATGCTTCATTATTAAAGCCAATGATGTACACCGTTAAAAACATCATACACTAACCATATAATTATATTTTGGGAGGAAATTTTAAGGTAATCAAAAAAAAAAAACAGGGCTGTCCATTACAAGCTGCACTGAAAATGCATAAACTGGACAACATTTCAAGTGTATATCCATCCAACCTTGGACCTCAACAAAAGCCTGACCACCCCCACGCACTTTGTTTGTATTTTCTCATTAAGTAAAAATCTGCATTATCAATGTGGCTGCTGAAGGGTCAGTCTATGGGTGATGCAGACTGCAAAGTATGCAGATAGCGCCTGTTACTGCAACTCACTGCTGCCATAAACGGGCACATAGATTGAATATAGAGAATCTACACAGGAACTTTACCAAGGTTGTCTATACAGAGTTCATAAGAAAACAAATAGCAGCCGTAATAAGAGAACGTGCGCTACCCGACCACAGTTTCACCAAATCTACTTCCAAGTGGACGTCACCCGTCCCAAGTGTAATCAACTGTTTAGATGTTTAATAATTTATCTGCCAACTTAGCAATGTGATATATTTTTTTTTTTTACTATTATTAAATGAGTTTAGAATTATGCAACTTTAAGCAATGCATTTGTAATGAGAGAACAACGATTACTGTGTCTGCAATAAAGCACAATCCGCAAGGAAAAAGTCTGATTTTCCCCCTCCCAATTCCTTCCCCAAATCATATGTTCTCACACATCCTTTCATAGTGTAAACTATTCCTCGTTCTTCCATTCTTTTCATATATTTCACTCTTGCGATTTCCTCAATCTTGCTAAAACACACACATTCCCTTCACCTCTCTAATTTTAACTTTTATTTTATTTTTTTACAGGTACAGATTGATCATTATGTATCCCTGGTACACAATCAAGTAAAATCCATAACCGAAAAGTAAGTACCAGATGGAAATCCGGGATAAAACCAGGTTCTGGGAGTGGATAAGATAAGGTGTTGCTTGATAAAGCTGTGAGTGCAGTGACTGAGCGGGGTATGCTTTAGTATCCCGATCTCACTAGCCATTTATAATAATAGTGTCTAACAAAATATCCTTTCATTTTTCCCGGCAGGATCCAAGCCAAGCTCCCAGGAGCACTGAAGAAGAAAACCGAGTGAAGAAGCAAGATTGGGGGGGGAGGGTTGGGAGGGTAATAATGAAGTGTAAACACTGGCTATGCCATATCTTGTTTCTGGTCACAGGATTCCTTGTATTGTATAGATATATATATATATATATTTGGTTCCTCTCTGGCAGGAAAAGAAATGGTTGTCCGCACCTGTGTCCTTGTACAGTCCTGCTTCTCTAAACACTGGATAGCTGTGGAGGGACCCAGTAAAACACACAGCTCTCTTCATCTGTCACTATTTAATCACTGTCATTCCATGCTCCTCCACTACTGATCAAGGGCGCGTGTGCCCAACTTTCAGACTCCTTCACCCACAGCTCAAACACCTTTTGGACTTACTTGATCTTTTCCCCTCTCTAAATATCCCTTATACCTGTCCTACTCTGATTTCTCTACTTTAGATCTCTGATGGGTTCATCTATCTTGAAAGCCCAGCCTTACTGCATTATCTCCTGTCTAATCTTCCAAATAGTCTTTCTTCTTTTCTGTATTGTGTTCTTCAGCAGAAGCTAACATACCCTTTCTTATAACCGCCACCAAAACCCGTCTCTTCCCCACTGTCTACAACTCCTGCATAAGAACATGGTCTGTCCTTTAGTCATCGCACTGTTGGCCTGAGTTATATGTCTGGTAAATGCTACCAGAGTAAAGTCAGTCAAGTAAAATATCTGGTATCTAGTATTAATTTATAATTCACTTTTATTTTGTACACACAGTCAATATTGGACCCATGGAATAAATACCTTTTTTATGTACATTGTTACTAGTGCGTTGCCAGGTGTTATACTTCGAAGGACTCAACATTCTGTATGCCCCCTCACCCCTTCTGTTTCAGATTCATCATTCCCTTCCTTACCCTCTCCCTTACGCATCAGGAGAAATGCAGTATCGTCAACTCACTGCTAAACGCCGAACATTATCCCATTTTTAGGTTTGCATTTAAATGCAACTTAATTTAAAAAAAATAATAATAATAAATCTGCCCTCAAATAGAACAAATAGTTACATTTGTAGAACACGCAACATGTGACCGCACTATGTAAAGTTTAGTGAATGCTTTTATTAATTTAAAGAGAGGATCAGGGATTAAGTCTATTTGCATAACAAGCTAACAGTGTCTCCTCCTAGTTGTCCATAATTTTATGTCAAAAAGTATAAAGTGACTACCGACAGTCTAATAAGGATCTCTCTATGTTTAAATGAAAAATGAAGTTGTACATTTGAGTTAGGAATATACTCCTGTCATTTACCCTGCACCAGGGGTGGGATGTTTTTATTAATGTGATTTTTGTGTTGCACTGAGCTTCTAATTATTCACTGTGTATCAATGCTGTTTAAAAGCGAAGGCTTTACGATTATTTTAAGAGTGAAAGTGATGCAGCTAACTAAGTATTCAATAATACGACCATAAACCAGCTCCTTAGTACAGAAACAAAAGGTCTGCTTTTATTTTATGGGTGTCAGAAAAAAACACTATTTTTGTTTTGTTTTGTTTCTGCAAGTTGTTAGAACAAAATTCTCTGTATATTGCAAATACATGTGGTATTAAAAGGAGTAGGACATGTACATGTGGTCTTCTTTTCTGTGTACCATCTGGACAGGAAATTGTCATTCTTGCAAAAAAGGGTGGAAGATGAGGCTATATCTACGACCTAGACATCCGGAGACCTATGACATAACTAACAAGAAATTCTTGACTCAATACAGGGGGGGGGGGGGGGGGGAGGGGTTGCCCTAAACATATAAGAATGTGTGATTTAACATCTATATGTGCATTTGTTTGATGAAAACTCCTAAAGTAGGAATTGTGGGGAATTAAAAGTGACTTTAACCCCTTAAGGACGCAGCCAAATGTACACGTTGTGAACGAAACAAAATGTAAACAAAACCTGGCATTTGCACTATATATCTGTCCAACCGTAATTCACCTCTTTCATATTAAATGCACCCCCCCTTATTATATATCATTTTATTCAGGGGAAACAGGGCTTTCGTTTAATATCAAATATTTAGCTATGAAACATAATTTAATCTGAAAAAAATATGGGAGAAGATAAGATTTTTATTTTTTATTTTTTTAGTTCTACATGACATTTTAACTGTTAATGTCATAATACTGTTTGCTTTTACTGCAATAAAATACACATATTTGTATTCAGCAAAGTCTCACGTGTAAAACAGTACCCCCTATGTACAGGTTTTATGGTGTTTTGGGAAGTTACAGGGTCAAATATAGCGTGTTACATTTGAAATTGAAATTCGCCAGATTGGTTACGTTGCCTTTGAGACTGTATAGTAGCCCAGGAAATAAATTTACACCCATAATGGCATACCATTTGCAATAGTAGACAACCCAAGGTATTGCAAATGGGGTATGTCCAGTCTTTTTTAGTAGCCATTTGGTCACAAACACTGGCCAAAGTTAGCGTTCGTATTTGTTTGTGTGAAAAATGCAAAAAACGCCAATTTTGGCCAGTGTTTGTGACTAAGTGGCTACTAAAAAAGGCTGGACATACCCCATTTGCAATACCTTGGGTTGTCTACTATTGCAAATAGTATGCCATCATAGGGGTAATTTTCATTCTTGGGCTACCATATGGTCATAAAGGCAACGTAAGCAATCTGGCGAATTTTAATGTGAAAAAAATGAAACACAAGCCTTATATTTGACGCTGTAATTTTTGAAAACACCATAAAACCTGTACATGAGGGGTACTGTTGTACTCAAGAGACTAAGCTGAACACAAATATTTGTGTTTCAAAACAGTAAAAAGCATTGCAGCAATAATATCGTCCGTGTAAGTGCTGTTTGTGCGTGAAAAATGCACAAAACGTCACTTTTACTGGCGATATCATCGTTGTAATACATTTTACTGTTTTGAAACACTAATATTTGTGTTCAGCGAAGTCTCACTTATTTAACTTAATTTTATTTTATTTCCAGCCAGCAGGGGGACTAAATGTCGTTACAGTTAGTCCCCCTGCTGGCATTGCTGCAGCCAGCTATCCCGGCCATGTGATTGTGAGGTCCTCGCAAGGACCTCACTCTCACATGGCCCGGGGGGGGGGGGCTCCCTGGGAGTCCCCCCAACCGCGATCGCTGGCCACCGGGTAGGTAACAAAAAACCGGAGGGCGTACAATTACGTCCTGCGGCGTTTAGAGCCGCTTTTAAAAGGATGTAATTGTACGCCCTCCGGTCTTAAGGGGTTAAAGAAACAATCCAAGCACCATAACACTAGAGCCCTCCCAGAGTGATTTGTCAAGTCACTTTAGAACAGTTTGGCAGCTTACCTGGGTCCTATTGAACAGCCACCGTTCTCCATCCATATCCTTTTTGAAAGAGAATCTGGCTACCTCCATTGAGCTTAGCATGACCATGTTCCTTGGAAAGTTAGCTGAGCACGGTCCTGTATCTGACCTGCAGAGAACAATGTTATACGGCACAGATGGCGGGCATACCCAAGTAAGATATCAAACCGTTCTAACGCTGTTTTACAGATTACTGTGGGAGGCTGTCAGAGTGGTGCTATAACTATTACAGCAAGACAGATCAGTTGTGGTATTTGGAGCATTCCTTTAAAATGTTAAGCCAAAATAGTTGTCTTGGAAATATAGTTGAATAGGAGAAATAAAAGCTAAAGTGGCCTAAAATTTTAAACTCGCTTTAAATATTTGTGAATATAGCTGTTAAAGTAATCATATAGTTATCCATAGAGTGCTGTGAGTATGGTAATTTATTAAAAGGAATATGTTAACATCCTTTTCTACGTAGCTTTGTGGGGTCTTTCATGAATAAAAGGAAAAGAGGCTGTAAATGTGCTCAGCTGCTGTACACTTGTATAAGACAAGGGACTTATATTATGATGGCATTCCCTTTAATCACAAAGGGAACATGGAATTTTGTTAGTAAATTATTTATAAAGTGCCAACATAATGAACAGCGCTGTATTGTAGGTGCAATAATAATCAGTTGCAACAAGTCAAGTTGGACATAAAGGAATAGATGATGCGGGCAGTTCAATTTACTGTCTAATACGTGGCTACTTGATGGCCTTTTCAGCCTTTTAATTGCAGAACTAAATAGTTGATTACTTACTAGCCTAGGTAAGGTATAAGAAATAACACTCCTTTTTGCTCATCAGCTTCTTTTCCTTTGTTCTATTGTAACACTTGATAACACTATTAGCGTTGACTCTCCCTCCATGAACATACTCATTTACCCCTTGCAGAATAACGGCTCATTCTCTTTATCCCAATGCTCAAACTAAAAAAAAAAAAAAACATACCAACCAGTAGTACCAGATCCTGCTGTTCCCCCGGGTTGGGTCCTTACTGTCTCCCATTTGAGGACACCAGGGAACTATCCACAGCTAACTTCATTAGACATGCATGCTCTATGCCAAATGGTGTCCGGGCATTAGGACCTTGTGCTTAATCAGTGCTCTGCGTTTGGTCTGCAGTAAGTGGGGCTGACCAGTGAGGTTGTTAGTCAGCCCGCCAGCCTAAAATACCCATTCTTTGGGCCTTGCCAGTGACACTTGTGATGTTACAGACACGGCCCTATAGGTCTGTAAAAAACCCTGTCCTCTCATTCTTCCCTCTATTGGGAGATATGGTAAACTATGGTGGTAGTGTTGGGGATGTGTAAGGTCAGCCGCAGTAGAGATCTGGGATAGCTCTATCGTTGTATGCCACCAAGGTACTGTACATCTATTGTATCAAGCTCAAAACTACATTGTATACTGAGGCCCTGCACAATGTAATTACACTGCAATAAAGGTGTACCTGGTGATGGCAAGGTAAATAGCAACTTTAGTCTCCATATGTCATACCGGGACACTCATGGCTGAAGTTTGTACAGGCATACCCCGCTTTACATACACTAAAGGTGCCTCGCGAGTACAGACATTCCCGTGCCTCTTCTGTCCGTGAGTGAACAGGAAATGGAAGGTTCTATTCTCGCTCTGAGCAGCTCAGTTCAGTGTCTTTGGGGCAAGAACTTTTCACACCTTCTGACATGGCACAGGTTAATCATCTCAAATTTATAATGTCTACTCCTAGCTAAACATATATATTTTTTTTTTCTGCCCCTACATTGTCCATATTCTGCAATCGGCACCAGACAGTGAAAGGGTTTACCATGCCATTTTCTATAACTATGACTTAGGAGCTTAACCACAATTCCGAGGATTCAAAGTTAAACCATAAATGCTTAAAGCGATGTAGAGGTGTTTCTAAACAACCAAGCTGCTAACAAATACAAATTGGCACTGTATTGACAGAAAATGGCCCAGTTGGCAGGTTTATTTTACTTTTCCTCCCAGTTTAAGGTTGTCAGATGAGTTAAATATTAAAGATAAATGGTACAATCTGGAATGAGATTTTTTTTTTTTTTTAACAGTTTGTTTTAACTGAATAAAAGCCCACTGGAAATCTGCAGTTGCAGTATCAGTTATGCCTGTAAATTACTAGTACTGGCCCACTGACAGCCCTAAGCATTGTGATATGTATACTGTGACAGATGTATAGTGCATGTTGCTGCAAGCGGCAGGTCACGGTAAGGCGGGCCTTTGTGTACGGCGTATTTCATTGGCTTATTTAGTGTGTAAGGAAAAAAAAATAAAATAATCGCTGACCGCACCTGTCGCACTTTCAGTGCCACAGACATCATAAACAAGTGATAATCAGGCTCTCGTCAAAGCTCAAAAAAAGACCTAAAACAATTGCTGCCATTAATAGCAAGGAAAACAGAATTATGTTAAGTATGATTCAAAGTACCAGCTCTACAAATGCTTTCAAATGGAGCAGTTGCCAAAGAAGCTCAAGAGTGATACTGCTTGACAAATATGCCTTAAGTCCTTTATAACCAAAAGAGACTTAGAGTAGGACTGGATTTCCCATTTAGCAAAGTGGGCATCTACCTTCTGGTGCCTGACCACTAGGGAGCGCCTTTTTCAGCTTAAATAGGCTGGTGGGGAGATCAGTACTAGGAGCCTTGGCCAGTGTTTGTGTCGTCCAGTCAGCCTTAACAGAACACTTTTGTGTTAGAAATACAAAGATGTATTCTTAAATCAGTGTCCCTCTGCCACCATCTATGAAAGGGTTTAAAAAAAAAAAAAAAAAAAACTTTTCATGCACTTACCTGATTCCATCATAGAGGTGCCTTGGCACTAGATCGCACTACGCCGCTGACGTCAGGGACCTAATCTACGCACACATCAGCTCTTCCCCATTGGAAAGCATTAAATCAATGCTTTCTATTGGGGTTTTCCTTCATGCTGGATGTACTCGTGCAAAGCGTGAGGACGTCCACCATAGTTTCAAACTGCAGGAAATTACTCTAGTGACAGTCTTGGCACTGCAATGGGAGCATTGCAGTTTCTCTAAAACCAAAATGTTTTACATTACAGGGCTAAGAGGGACAGAGATGAAGTGGTCAGGTTGCTAATAGTGTCCCTATAATAGCAGACCTGCAGGAACAGCGGGTGTAAAACTCAAAGCTGTGCCAGCTATTCCAGTGTCTGAAGCCGGACAGAAAGGGGAAGGGATCACTTCCTGTCTGCCCACTAACAGCCTCTCACACGGGAAATGCCTTGTAGGAGGAGTAGGGAAAGCACTGGGTGATGCACACTGTATCACTAATCCTGCAGCTCTAATATCAGTCTGCCTTGTCTACAGAAAACATAGCAGGGTGAGTACTTTGTAAATAACCCTTCAAACGCCAGCACTCAAAGCCTAAACCTGAAAATAAATCAATCTTAATTATAGGTTTAAAATTACCACATGTACACCATTACTAAATTTAACCCAACTCCTAAATTCGGTAATCCCAACCAGCCATGCACTACAACTCCTCTCAAGCTGTTAATCTTTTCTATGAAACACTATGTAATATAACTCTGGTATTAAAGGTATGCCATAGTCACCCAAACAACTTTAGCTTAATGAAGCTGTTTTGGTGTATAGCTCATGTTCCTGCAGTCTCACTGCTCAATTCTCTGCCATTTGGGAGTTAAATCACTTTGTTTATGAACCCTAGTGACACTTCCCTGCATGTGACTTACACAGCCTCCCTAAACATTTCCTGTAAAGAGTCATCTAAAGTCTATCCTTCCTTTATTGCAAGTTCTGTTTAATCTAGATTTTCTTATCCCCTGCTATGTTAAAGGCTTGCTAGACCCTGCAAGTCTCCTGTATGTGATTAAAGTTCGTGGCCGACCGAGAGACTGAGCGGACGTCTCTGTGCGAGGCTCCGTGCTAAAAAAGCATTAAGAAGACTTTGGCCGACAAAAACAGAGACCTACCTGATCGAAAACCTCATCCCCACCTTAGGACACAACAGGGTGAAAAAATAGGAAAACTCAGCGCCCAGAGACACATCGCCTACCAGATATCCGACTCTCCTTTGAAAGGCCCGTGCCGCGGCCGTTATCCAAGATGGCGCCGGAAGCCAGCACAGAACAGGAGATGTCGGACGACTCCACCGAGGAGGAAGAACCCCTCACACCGCAATCGAGCAGGAGTCCGACTCATCCGAACCAGACGAGGACTCAGCCCCTGCCACGAAAGGGGACATAAAAAAAGCTCCTACTGGACCTCAGAAAGGTATGGAAGGAAGACCTACAAGAGGTCCAGGCAGAGGTGGGGATAGTCCACAACAAGGTCAGAGCTAAAGAGGCAACCAGGGAAGGCCAAATGCGGGAGGCTAGTACGCAAATGGAGGGCCTGACCTTGCAAGTGCAGAGGCTGAACCGCACAGTAACAATGCTGGAAACGCGCCACAGACGTAGAAACATACGTCTCAGGGGAATCCCAGAGATGATTGACACAGAGAAGCTGCTGCAATATACACAGAGCCTCAGACACACTAGGACTGCCCCGCCACTGATCACCTCAGTGTTCAGAGTCCGAAAATCCCCAGCAGCACCCGAGGGCTCCGCCAGATATGTTATAACGGTAACACGTGATGTTGCTGTCAAGAACGCGATCATGACCTACTCTAGAACGCAGGGGAACATAACCTTTGAAGGCAGTAAAGTGGCTGTATTCGGCGACATCCCGTTCCCTGTGCTCGTGGAAAAACGCAAATTGGCACCGGTGGCAAAGAAACTAAGAGACTGCTCTATAAAATACCGCTGGGGAGTGGAGGGATCCCTGGAAGTGACAACTGGTGACAAATCCCATACACTGACATCAGCAGATGACCCCGAGGAGCTATATAAACACATGGACATGCGCCCACAAACTCTGACAGACACATCCTCCGAACAGCACCGAACCGAGGGAAAAGAGACTGGCACCAACACAACACAGGTGGGCCCGACCACTAGGGGGAACTACCCCTTGGCGCTGAGCCAGAGACTTCACCTCGTACCCCCATCCCCAGGCAGTGACCCACCCAATCCTGGAGCCCAGAGACCAATATGTACCGAGACCTAGCTCAAACTAGACGGTAGTCCAATTCTTAATGTGAAACATCAGGGACTAACAACTACAGGCAGACCATCACAACAATCTCCCTCACTATGTATCCTAGGACACTGGTAGTTAAAGGTTCATAACTGTTAATCGTGGTATATAAGTCACAAAAGTTATGCCTGCTTTACTCATGATAAATATAAATAAAATGAAAAGTTATGCTTTATTCATGATAACTCAATAAAATATCAATTGAAAAAAAAAAAGTTCAATTTACAGAGATACAATTGTTTAACCCCTTAACCCCTTAAGGACCAAACTTCTGGAATAAAAGGGAATCATGACATGTCACACATGTGACATGTCATGATTCCCTTTTATTCCAGAAGTTTGGTCCTTAAGGGGTTACGGTAAATTACATCTGATTGAAAGTGAAACCAGGTTGTTTTTTTTTTCATGCAGGCTGTGTCAATCATAGCCAGGGGAGGTGTGTCTAGGGCTGCATAAACAGAAAAAGTGATTTAACTCCTAAATGACAGTGAAACCTGAGAAGCATAATCTATACACTAAAACTGCTTCATTAAGCTAAAGTTGTTTCGGTTAGGGGAAGGCCTAATGCGCAGACTCAATGTTTTCCTATGAGGATTTTACAGACGCCGGATATCCTCATGCCGAGCGTTAGGACGTCCAGTTTCATTTAGGGGATCTAGAGTCTGTTAGAATCACGGAAGCGCCTCTAGTGGCTGTCTGATTGAATGCCACTAGAGGCTGTCTAAGTCCAGCATGGTAATCAATGCAGTTTCTAAAAAACTGCAATATTCTACATTGCAGTACTAAGGGGAACAGGGACACTGCACCCAGACCACTTTAAATGACCAGGTGCACTGCCCAGTCTAATGAGATGGATATAGCAGTGTTCAGCGTGCACTGGCAGCCAGCCGATGGAGTCCGAGTAATAGCTGGGCTGTGGCTGCCATCATCCATACATACGGAGTACACAGTCTGACCGGTATTAATTCTCTGCTCTGGATCTGCCTGGACAGATCATTAGCCCAGACTCCAGTAACACCACCGTGTGTTTCATTATGGTGTGCACCGGGAAATTCTTCCTCTGTTATTTCGTTATTGTAATTGTAATGTAATGTAATGTGAATTTTTAGTGGATGCGTGGGGTGGCTGAAAGTGTTGTAGCTCTGTGTGGTAAGGTGCAACAGGACTGTAGCGTTGGGAATACATATCTGTACATGGTAGGTTTTTTTTTTTTTTTTTTTAAGCCCATATAAAAGAAGAATCTTTCTAATCTAGTTTCAAATCCATTTCAGCCTGTAAACACCAACACAACTGTTAATACCTTGTCAGCTCCATCAGACGTCTTCATGATCTATGGGAATTGTGTGCAAGTTTTGCATTTTCTTTTCTGTAAGCAAGTGCTACGTGTAATTGTTGCCAAGATGGTTTGAGATCACATAGAATCCTAGGCAGGTTATTAGATTTAGACCCTGCCTTTCACTAGGAATGGTAAATGGAATAAAGCTTGCCTACGTAATAACAGTCTGAAATGTGTGGTTTTCATATGGTAAAATAATAAACATTCACTTGTGCCGCCATCTTGATCCGCATAATCTAACAAAATACACGACAATCAGATTCCTTTTAATTTTTTTCCATTTCAAGGTTTATTTTGTTTCAGCCCCAGCAAAGAAGGGAAAAAAAGAAGGTGGGAAAAAAAACATAAGAAATAAAACAAGTCCAAAACAGATTTCCAAAAAAAAAAAAATGATTAGGAATTGATAATGGGACACGTCTTTAAGCCAATGGAAGTCCAATGTGCAGAACACAGGCCATTTGTAGAATACAGCAATTTTAATTCATTTTTAATGGGATATAAATATGTGAGAATTCTAAATTCATACTTTGATTTATCTGAACGAATTCATTTCTACCATTTCATTAATTCATAGATGCACCTCATTATTATAGGACCAATATGAATAGTTACACACAAATAGGTCTATATGGAAATGTAACTGTTTATAGAGGGAGACTGTGATTTACAAGAGAACATACCACCCTTTGAAAAGGGTTCAAATTCTCAAATGTCATCTCTGATCACACCCATGAATCCCACTTGTTTACACAGGAACACCCTACAAATCTTGCAACATAGGAGCTGACAAAGTTGAAAAGTAATGACTACATTTTTTGCTGGGAATTTACATATTAAAAAGAAAAACAAAACAAAAAACAACATATAGTGGGGCTAAAACTAGATGAAATAAAAAGATAAAAGGGGGGGAGAGAGAGTTTCAGGAATTATCACACAGAATGTTGTTCTAAACATGTGAAAGAGGAGGGATGTCACTGGAAAAAAAAAGTGAAAATACTTCACATTTATGGCCTGGTGGATGTTGCCAAACAGTATACTAATATATTACCCTACCAGAAGAATGTTCACGATACTTAGGGTCCTAGAAGTGGCTACAGGAGGGTTAGGAGATCTGTCAGCGTGAGAGACTACAAGATGGTCTGCAATTGTCTGCAAATAGAAGATGCTAAGCCACATAGCAACTCTGGATATTTCGGTTTCTGGAATGGAGATAAAGTCTTCGAAAATTACGGATAAAAGGGTGTCCTTTTCTTTCTGGATTGTAAATTACATTGAGCAACCCACTAAAACATAGTTGGGTCTAGTCAGTACTTGTCTGCATGTATCCAGAGACATTTAAAAACTTTTAGGCCTTTTCTCCTTTTTTTTTGCGGGCCTTAGTCTCCTCTATTGGTGGTTGCTTGAAGCACTCCTCTGAGTGGATGTAATGCAGTGCCATTTCACTGTAGGCCTCCAGAATTCGTTGTCTCTCCTCAGGTGTAAAGTCCACAGAGTAAGGATGCACCTGGACTATGTGGCGCTTAATAGTACTGACCTTAAGGGTGGCTAGAGTACCCCCACAAACCATACAGATCAACCCTTGACGGCGGCAATCATAGTCCATCATAAACTCTGTGCGCCAACGGACCTGGTAGTTCCGCCTGGCACTATTGCAAGGAGGGGGCAGAGAGGCAACAATATTAGACGATTTGGATGAAGATGGTTTGATGACCTCAGGGCGGCCAGTGCAGTTCTCAGCATTGGATCCACTGGCATCAGAAGTGGATGATTCTTCTATATGGAGAAAAGAAAAAGCAATTGATAAGAGACCGATAACCTTCCAACATTTTTAAGCCTGGTGTATTCACATAACTCAGATTGAGGAGAGAGATGATCACTTTATAATCCACACAAGAATCACCAACTATATTTAAAAGTAAATATAATGTTTATATTATTAAAAGAACGTTCTGCACTTTGTAAAGTAAAAAAAAAATGAAAAAAACGAAAAACGACACACTCTTAGCACATAAAACACTTTAGCACTTACCAGAAAAACAAAACACATTGGTTAAATATTTTAGAAGATTACCTTAAAAAGCCCAGGGTTTTTCACAAATTATGCATATATGATCAATGTTAAATTTAGTGACCCTCCACCTTTGGACACGATCGCCCAAGACTTGAGGACTTTTAACAAAAACTACATGTGCTTCTCTGGAGGAAATCTGTTATTTTGGTTTGGTTGGTTGGAAGGAAATTTTACTTGGGTAGATCCCACACTATCTAAGCCGCAGCCAAGGTCAAGGCAACCTGCATTGACAGCTATGTCAGGTGGATCAACTCTGGAGAAACAGACTAGGACACAGCATAACATATTGATAACAAGTACCCTTTACTGTGTGTGTTTTTACTTTTACACACACAATTTCTTACCATTTATTTCAAAGCAGATCTCATCCCCGCCATCTTGCTGGGTTGATGCTCTTTTCCCAACAGCCAATTTTTGCTCCCATTCTTCCATGACTACAGCCTTCTCCTGGTCACTTAAGTAGGTGGTATCTGGGTGCTTTTGCTGGATGTGCATTTTCACTGTGCTGATTTTTGGGTTCAGAAGAGTTGCTCCACATACCATACAGATCAGGCCATCCTTTTCTGGAGTGTAGTCCATGAGGAATTCTAGCTTCCAGCGATCATGCTCGTATCTGCGAGGGTCTTTTGTTTTACCCTGCACTCTTCCAAAAGCAAACTCCCAGGAGGATCCCCGGCCATCTGTGGGCACCATACCTGACCAGCTACTCTCCTCCTCTACAGCAGAGTACATCTCTGGTGGTTTTGTAACATCCAAAAGTACATCTGTATTGGAAGAAAGACACAAACAACAATGTTAAGATAACAGAAGGATGAAAGGTGTAAGTGAAACGAAAACAGAGTTGCCTAATTTAGTCAAGCTGTGATTACAGCAGAGTCCTCCCCCCATCAATTAAGCTATTTTAAAATGTGAAATTTGCTATCTTATCTTAAAATTTATTGTGGGTGCATGATAACTGAGAAAAGGAATAAAAGTATACAGAAAGAAATATAGAGAAGAGAACAAAGCAGAAGAAAATAGTCTAATTAAAAGTAAAACTGTATTAAAGTGAAAAAAGGCACAGAAATCTATGACGAGTGTGTAATGTTAAAGGACCACTCTAGTGCCAGGAAAGCATACTCGTTTTCCTGGCACTAGAGTGCCCTGAGGGTGCCCCCACCCTCAGGGACCCCCTCCCGCCCGGCTCTGGAAAGGGGAAAAGGGTTAAAACTTACCTTTTTCCAGCGCTGGGCGGGGAGCTCTCCTCCTCCTCTCCGCCTCCGTTCCTCCCCGTCGGCTGAATGCGCACGCGCGGCAAGAGCTGCGCGCGCATTCAGCCGGTCGCATAGGAAAGCATTCATAATGCTTTCCTATGGACGCTTGCGTGCTCTCACTGTGATTTTCACAGTGAGAATCACGCAAGCGCCTCTAGCGGCTGTCAGTGAGACAGCCACTAGAGGAAAAAGGGGAAGGCTTAACTAATTGATAAACATAGCAGTTTCTCTGAAACTGCTATGTTTATAAAAAAAATTAGTTAACCCTAGCTGGACCTGGCACCCATACCACTTCATTAAGCTGAAGTGGTCTGGGTGCTTAGAGTGGTCCTTTCATAAAATGCCAATTTTTTTATTTTAATTTTTTTTAATAAAAAAACATGTTGCCTCTATGCCAAAATATGGACACCATTTCATTTGGACCATGCAAGAAAAAAATTCTATATTAAAGTTATTGGGAGTTCTTACTTAAAGGGACACTATAGTGACCAGAGCCACTACAGCGTAACGTAGTGATTATGGTGTCAATAGCATGTCCCTGCAGGCGTCTCAATGTAAACACTGCCTTTTCAGAAACAATGTAGTGATCTTTATTTGCGCCTGCTGACATGTTCAGCCAACGAATTGCTTTAAAATAAGGAAAAAAAATTATATTGCCAATTCAGAAGAGAACTTCCGCAATATCAATAGTCGCTAGGTGCCTGGCCATCCCCAGTTTTGTTCAAGCTGTTAAAAAAAACAAATGTGACTCAAAACCGGGAAACAGATGTATTGTATCAAGATGTATTGGTTTTGGTGTTGTCTATTCTTTTAATTGCTATTAGTTGGCAGGTTGGTAGTAGAGGATAGAGATTTCACCATGTCACATTAAAACTGACATTATGTCACAAGAATTATAGGACAAATAGGATGTATAAAGAAGAATTCTGGAGCAATGTTGCAAAAGCAGAGCAGTAACCATGGATACCAGAGAATATTCCTGTAGAATGCTCCAATCCCATACACAACCCCTATTAAATTAAACAGAGTGACAATGATCACCAGAAGCTCGAGGGGCCTGTAGAGGCACCACTCTTCATTTCTTACCGCCTTTTCTAGCAACTCCATCCTTGCACTGCTCTGCCACCATCTGCCTCACTTCAGCCACTTTGGTCTCCCAATCATGGATGACAGCGGCTCTCTCCTCCGTGGTATAGTTTCCAGTCTGTGGGTGCTTTTGTATAATGTGCCGTTTGATGCTGCTCTCTTTTAAAACAGTGAGGGAGGAGCAGCAATACATGCAAACAACACTTCCCCGGAGTCCATTGTAGTCCATCAAATAATCCGAGCGCCAACGCAGCTGATAAGAGGAGCACTGGTTCCCATTTGCAGGGTTTCCCCGCCAAAGGCTCACTTCCCACAGCATAGGATCAACACCAGAAGGCCAGCAGGCATCGCTAGTGGTATTGGCAATCTTTGGGTTCCAGCTGGCAGGATCATTGTTTGCAGGGGCTTGCTTGGGAGGGCTGATTTCTCCTGGAGAGAGCTTAGGAGCTATAACTTTCCAAGATTTCAATAGATCAGGAGACGAAATGGAAAGAGAAGAGGAGGGTTTTGCAGGAAGGACGAGAGAGGACGAGACGCGGGTGATAAGTATAGGTGTTGGAGATTCCACTGAAAAATTAAAGGGAGAGAGAAAGAAGGGGATATAGTATATTAGTATGTCATGAAAATCTTAAATATCTCTCTTTATCTTTACAAACTTTAGACTTAATGCTTCCTTTGACTTTGTTCACAAATGATAAGGAAAGACACCAAGCACCATCACCACTATAGTATGCTGTATGGTTCCAGAAGTGTCTGGCGTGGCCCTCAATTTATGTAATCAAACTGTTTTACTAATGGTTTGACAGCTTAGCAGGGATCGGACAACCAGATGCTGGTCACATCCTCTACAAGTACCTGCACAAAGCTACTGTTGGCTATCTTGAGCTAAACTCTGTCATGTAAGTGCCAAGTGTTTTGTCTACTTACATTGGGGGGAGAGCACCAGGGCAGTGCTAACACTATAACCAATACATTGCACTATAATTGTTTTTTGGGGTTGGTTAATGTCAATTCTGTGCCTATTTCAATGCACGGTGATGCATTCATTACTTGAAAGCTGTCAGCTGACTCTGTCAGTTATTGAATAGCCGGTAGGATTGGAATCAAGTTTCTGCACAACAGGACGGCACAGCCAGGAGGAGAGTACTCTGTGTGCTCAGAAGAACGCAGGTAATGGGGCACACCGTTGCAAAGTGGTTTGCCACATTTCCGGGGAAGGGCACCAGTTCACTCCTGGCTGGCTGTATTGTATATGATGCTTGGAGTAACCCTTTAAAGCCGATTATATCTCCCTCCCACCACCCCTTCTTCACAGTATTTTCAATGTCACTCACTTTTTAACACAGGAAGTCCAATTCCCAGCATTACCGGGGACATTGATGGTGTTGAATGCGCGTGTACTGAAGGAGTCTTCTCTGTGTCCACATCTGGTTTTTTATCTTGCTCTACAGAATTCTGGAATTCTAAGCTCCTTCTTGGTTGCAGCCCTTCTATACCCTTTTGATTCTTTGCCTCCAACATTTGTGACTCTGATTTTTGCCTTTCCTCTTCCACTCTCTGGTCTATCTCCTGCTGCTCCTCCTCTATCTTCACAATATTTTCTTTATTTTTTAGTTTCTGGTCCCTTATTTTTTTCAGTTTTTCTTCCTCCTCCAATTTCTGACTCTCCCTCTTTCTCAACTTTTCTTCTTCCTCAAGTTTTTGGGCTGCCTTTCTTTCCGCCTCCAATTTCCGAGTTACCAGTTTTAGCTTCTCTTCCACCTCAACCAATTTAAGAATCTTTTTTACTTGTTCTTCTTTCTTTGGCACCTGGATTTCACTTGCCTTCCACTTTTTAACCTCTTGTCTTGTGATCTTCTCATCTTCCATTTTTTTAGAATCTTGTAACTTCTGGTTTTCTTCCTTGGTTCTCTGGGCCTCAACACTCTCCTTTTCCAACAGCATTCTAGTCTCCGGTTTCTGAGTTTTTCTAGGCTCTAGATTTTCATCATCCAAGATCAATCTCTCTCTTGAGCTCGGTTTCATTTTCTCAGTCTTATCATTTTTCTCTTCTATACCCTCAAACTTATCGATATGGCGTTCTGGTACTACTTTGTCTAGCTCCGGGTTAACGTCTAAATTAAGCAATGATTGGCTCTCTTTCATCTCACTGTTTAGAATATCTTCTTCTTCATCATCATCATCGTCGTCGTCGTCGTCATCCATTTCATCTTCTCCCTCTTCTTCTTGGTTCAGTCCACGATTTGACCAAGCCTCCAGGATGACACTTTTTTGTGTGGGGCTTAACTGGAGAGATGTTGGGTGTGTATCCAAGATGTGACGCTTGATATCAGCAAGGTTAAGACTGGGCAAGACACTAGCACACATCATGCAGTGAAGCTGATTGCCTACACAATCATAATCCATCAAGAATTCTACGCGGAACCATTGTTGAAGTGATTCATTAAGGTACTGTTCAAGATGACTGGTGTTTGGAAAAGTTGGCTGAGAAAGCTCTGGACCCATCATTGGGCGCCATACCCCTTTGGTAACTGGAGGCAGGCGGCGACGTTTCTTTTTTGGTGTTAGTGCCATGCATGGATCCTCTGCAAGGAAAACAAGAGACATCACAAGTAATTCACTAATGAGTAGCTTAGTACAAAAGAATATAAAACATGGAAAAAAGATTTAGGTTTAAAGGAAGCAGCACTGTAGATAAGAGGCAGTAAAATAGCATGCCAATTAAAGAGGCACTTACAATCGATATGGAATGCATTAGAAAAGATATTGAAGCGAGCCTTTAACCCCTTAAGGACACATGACGTGTCTGACACGTCATGATTCCCTTTTATTCCAGAAGTTTGGTCCTTAAGGGGTTAAAGATGGAGACAGATGTGTTTATAGAAGAGAAAGGGCAAGAAGGGACAGGAACAGTGAAAAATAGAAGTAAAAAGGAATAAAGAGCACAGAACAATAATAAAAAAAATTCTTCTGGAAGGAAGTATAAAATTTTAATAATAAAAAAAAAACAACATGTATATTCACTTTAAAAGTAAACTACAGCAGTGAACACTACGAACGTGCATTTTGCATATTTAAATCTAAACATAATGTTACAATACTTTCTAAAGAGAACCTTCCATCTACAAAAACAATGTGTATGATCAGGTTACCTTCAGGAAGGTATAACTTTAATCTATAGATTGTGCTAGCAAATGTGAGCAAATGTACAGATTAACACAGGACTTAAAATTTCAGGTTCCATGCTACTAGCTAGACCTTAAAAGGTACTCGCCACTGCAAGTCTGGAGGGTGCAAAGCACACTAGCCAATGGCTGTTGGAGAGTTTAAATTTTGAGCTCTGGATTAAAATATATACTTACCTAAAGCTTGCCTTCCCCTCCTCCAAAATGGTGCTTACACATAAATAGATTGTATATACATGTATCCACTACACCAAATAAAAGGCAGGCATTTGGGGGCTGAGTTGCATCATTTTAGGGTCCATGGATTTTTAGTTTACCTCTATGCCCATGGCACAGAGCTAAAATCACTGAGATGGGAGAGAGGTATGTAGAATAACCTTTAATCCATGCATTTGCTAGCCGTTTGGCTAGCACAATGTACAGATGGAGTGAATCTCTCTTTGCATTGTTTCTCCAGGACAGGTGTGTTTTATGTCATAAGTTGGTTTTCTTTGAATTTGATCTATATGCATTAGAATCATATATAAACACGAATAACGTTCCTACCTGACCCAGGCTCCTCGCCCGCAGTCCCTGTCAGTGTCTGTGCATCTACACAAAGGTGAGCATCCCAGCTGCCAATAATGACCTCTTTCTCACTTGGCGTCCAGTTAAGGGAGTAGGGATGCCTCTGACGGATGTGACGCTTAATAGTGCTGAGTTTCAAAGTAGCCAGAGAACTGCCACATACCATGCAGATCATGCTATGACAGCGAGGATTGAAGTCCATCAAGTACTCAAGCCTCCAGTGGCTGTGGTAATAGCGACGATGATCTTTTCCAGGAATGCGACTGTTCCCTGGCCGGGATGCACGCTCTTCATAAATGCCAGGTTCTGGTGCCCCTCCTGAGTGGCATAGGCCTTCACTACTGTCTGGAGAACTCCAGCTAAAGGGAGCTCCTGGGAAAAGCCCACCAGGTTCTGAATCAATGGGATCTGAGTAGATTGCATCTATAAACATGGTATTTAGAAAGAGTGAAGGGAAAAAAAAGAGGGATTAGGGGGATATTTGAAAATATGCCCAAAATAATTAAATTACTTTGTTCCATGTTATCAACAGGGGGCAGTAATTCAGACACCTAGCTGCCACTATCATTATAGCAGACAATACTACAAACAGCTCCCACGTATGACGTTTTGGCACTCCAGTGGCTGCACGTGGTCTTACTTGTGATGTTGTCAAAACAGCTGGCTGAGCATTCTGGTAAGGAGCGTATGTTATTTCAGCAACTACCAGAATCTTTCTGGTCGCAACTTAAGCTCTACAGCTCCTACTCCAACTCTTCCTCTACCTAAACACAAAACTATCCGGCACTGTGCAATTAAGTTTATTTCACCAACCACATCCAGTGGTACAGGTAAATGAGCAACATTTAAATAAAAAAGGTGTTCATGAAGCTATGATGAAGTTATCCTGCAACTTACAAAATCAAAATAACTGCTACTGGTCCATACCCCAACAACAGAAAACCATAATTTCCATTGAAGTTAAACATAGCAATAACTAGAAGGAAGTAGCTAATACATCTCACCAGCTCTGAATATATCAAAGTCTTGCAATTATATACTCCTTTTGAAAGAAATTAAAGGGACAATATAGGCACCCAGACCACTTCAGCATATTGAAGTTGTCTGGGTGCACAGTCTGCAGTTTTGCACTTAGTGCTGCAATGTAAAACCGTTCCAGAGAAACTGCAATGTTTACATTGAAGCACTAAGTCTGCCTCCGGTGGCTGTCTCCCAGACAGCAACTGGAGGCACGTCCTGCATCTAAACGGACCTTTGGTCCAGTATCTGACGCTGGACATCCTCGCGCTCTGCATGAGGACATCCAGAATCAGATTTTTCCCCATTGGAAAGCATTGATTCAATGCTTTCCTTTGGGGAGATCTAAAGCGTGAGCGGCATTGCAAAAAAAAAAAAAAAATAATTATAATTAATAATAATAAAAAAAGAGATAATATGGCTTTAAAGGGCATTCTAAGCACCATAAAGACTACAGCTCACTGTAGTGGTTCTAGGGAAAAAAGTCTGTGGGACGCAGCACCGTCTGTTTATGTCAGACTTAAAATGATTTCAAGCAATGGCTTAAAATTATGTTGTATTGTGTAGATTCCTACAGACAACAGAGGAGGACAAATAAGAGTACGTGGAGTGGATGTAAATATGCAACATGATCAGGTAAGAACATCCACAGAGGATGACTTTCAATCCTACATCAACAGAGAACTACATAGCAAAAACCTACACACACCTGTCACCACAATATTATTTCTGAGTATTTCATACAGATCCAATCGTTATGAAATGCATTTCTTGACCGTGTGTAATTTGACTGTAAAGTTCCAACACAATGAAAACATCATAAACTGCAAACTAGGAACTTATGTTGACTTACGGTCAAGCAGGAGTTGACAAAAAGACAGATTTGGTCTGTGGGGGGGGGGGGGGGACTCCTTGCTATACTCTCATACTTTAGCCAGTGATAATGGCTCCATGAGAAATTAGAGTTAAAGCAAAAATATGATCTAGGAGTGTGGTATAGCACAATATCAAAAGGCAAAATAGTTTAACATAGTGCAGCTATTGTGCATTAGCTGCTGTAGCCCCAACAGCGAGTAAAATATAGCAAAAGTATTCATCCACAAAGAGCAGCTTCGCTATAGGTGCCCACTAGTGCAGCCCAAATTTATTCAAAGAGCATTCAAAGTTCAGACGTTTCGGGACAGGGCCCACGAAACGTCGGTTCTTTGAATACATATGGGCTGCACTAGTGATCCGTTATAACTAAGCTGCACTTGGTGGAGAAATTAGGGTTAGGAATACATTCAGCTTAACCCTAAATAGGATTCTTAACCTAACACTTAAGGAAACACTCCAGACACTCTGTATGTGTCTGGGATCTGTCTTAAAGGAGCACTATAAGGTCAGGAACACAAACATATATTTCTGACCCTATAGTGTTAAAGCCACCGTCTAGCCCTCCCGGCCTCCCAAAATATAGTATTATCTTACTTGTATTTAAGTCTGCAGCTGCTACCTCTGCCTGTGAAACTGTCTGCTGACATCATCAGAAATGGTGTTCTGAACCAATCATACTGCTTCCCCATAGGATTGGCTGTGACTGTCAAGGAGGTAGATCAGGGGCCAAACACAGTCCTGGCCAATCAGCATGTCCTCATACACATGCACCGAATCAATGTATCTCTATGAGAAAAGTTCAGTGTCTGTATGCAGAGGGTGGAGACACTGAATGGCAGCACTTCCCCAGGAAGCACCTCTAAAAGCCATCTGAGAGGTGGCCAGTGAGTTTATTGTAAACACTGCATTTTCTCTCAAAAACAGTGTTTACAGCAAAAAGCCTGAAGGGAATGATTCTACTCACCAGAACAAATGCAATAAGCTGTAGTTGTTCTGGTGACTATAGTGTACCTTTAACACCTTAGTGACCATGGACGTATCAGGTACGTCCGACAGAAAACTTAAGGACCGCGGAAGTACCTGATTTGTCCGCGGAGAATTAGAGTGCTGGAAGCTATCATGATCGCTTCCAGCAGCTCTAATAGTATTGTAGTGATGCCTCGATGTAGAGGCATCGCTGCAATATCCCCCTCACTGACGGTGGCCGCCGGAGAACAGGGGGTCGAGGCACTCAGTAAATGTAACAAAAAAATAAAGTCATTAAATGATTTTAAACATTTTTTAAAAAAATTACCCTTACCTCCCTCCTCATGTACTTACCCGTCGCTGCCGTTCCCCCACCGGCGATCGGTCTTCTTCTTAAGCTCAGCCCAGACAGTCCCCCCTCTCCAATTAAGGACCCCAAGGGGCCATGTGACTGCTCTAAAAGAGCGGTCACCTGGCCGCATTAGGAGTCCACAGTGCTGCCAGCAGGGGGACTGCCTGAACTGACAGGCAGTCCCCCTTCTGGTGAAAAAAAATAATAAATAAAAGGAAATAAATGTAAAAAATATATATGTGTGTGTGTGTGTGTGTGTGTGTGTGTGTGTGTGTGTGTGTGTGTGTGTGTGTATATATATATATATATATATATATATATATATATTGTATATATTCATACTAAATGTATTTTTTATTAATATATACATATATTACAGGGACACTATAGTCACCAGTGCAACTACATGTATACCTGACCCTATAGTGTTAACACGACCATCTAGCCCCCCTGGGCCCCTCATACCTCCATAAATATAGTAAAAATCTTACTGTATTCAAGCCAGAAGCTGTAAATCTGCATGCTGTTAGACTCAGGAAAAACAAGCAGTCTGCTGACATGTGATAGCCTGATCCAATCACAGTGCTTCCCCATAGGATTGGCTGAGACTGACAAGGAGGCAGATCAGGGGCAGAGCCAGCATGATTCAAACACAGCCCTGGCCAATCAGCATCTCCTCATAGAGATAAATTGAATCAATGAATCTCTATGAGGAAAGTTCAGTGTCTGCATGCAGTGGGAGGAGATACTGAATCACAGGATGCTCGTGCACAGCAGATCTGAGTGGATGAAGGCATATTATGCCTCCATCAACTCCGATTTCCCTCTGGTTCACTCTGAGTGACTGCAACTGGAGGTGTTCCTAGCTTTCAATGTAAACACTGTATTTTCTCACCTGAACAACCTCATTAAGCTGAAGTTGTTCAGGTGACTATAGTGTCCCATTAATATAAAAATACACTAGGGTAAAATTACACACGTGTATATATATATATATATATATATATATATATATATATATATAATAAAAAAGAAATTAAAAATAAATAAAAAACGACAAATTTTTAACAAATGATAGATATATATATATATATATATATATATATATATATATATATATATATATATAGAGATACCGTATATACTCGAGTATAAGCCGACCCGAATATAAGCCGAGGCCCCTAATTTTACCCAAAAAAACTGGGAAAACTTATTGACTCGAGTATAAGACTAGGGTGGGAAATGCAGCAGCTACTGGTAAATTTCTAAATAAAATTAGATCCTAAAAAAATTATATTAACTGAATATTTATTTACAGTGTGTGTATATAATTAATGCAGTGTGTGTGTGTGAGTGCTGTGTGTGTGTATGCAGTGTGTGTGTATGCAGTGTGTGTGTATGCAGTGTGTGTATGAGTGCAGTGTGTATGAGTGCAGTGTGTATATAATGAATGGAGTGCAGTGTGTGTGTATGAGTGCAGTGTGTGTATAATGAATGCAGTGCAGTGTGTATGTATGAGTGCAGTGTGTGTGCATGAGTGCAGTGTGTGTGCATGAGTGCAGTGTGTGTGCATGAGTGCAGTGTGTGTGTATGAGTGCAGTGTGTGTGTATGAGTGCAGTGTGTGTGTGTGTATGAGTGCAGTGTGTGTGTGTGTATGAGTGCAGTGTGTGTGTGTGTATGAGTGCAGTGTGTGTGTGTGTATGAGTGCAGTGTGTGTGTGTGTATGAGTGCAGTGTGTGTGTGTGTGTATGAGTGCAGTGTGTGTGTGTGTATGAGTGCAGTGTGTGTGTGTGTATGAGTGCAGTGTGTGTGTGTGTATGAGTGCAGTGTGTGTGTATGAGTGCAGTGTGTGTGTGTATGAGTGCAGTGTGTGTGTGTATGAGTGCAGTGTGTGTGTGTATGAGTGCAGTGTGTGTGTGTGTATGAGTGCAGTGTGTGTGTGTATGAGTGCAGTGTGTGTATAATGAATGCAGTGCAGTGTGTGTATAATGAGTGCAGTGCAGTGTGTGTATAATGAGTGCAGTGCAGTGTGTATATGAGTGCAGTGTGTATGTATGAGTGCAGTGTGTATGCAGTGTGTGTATAATGAATGCAGTGCAGTGTGTGTATATGAGTGCAGTGTGTATATAATGAATGCAGTGCAGTGTGTGTATGAGTGCAGTGTGTGTGTATGAGTGCAGTGTGTATGCAGTGTGTGTATAATGAATGCAGTGCAGTGTGTGTATATGAGTGCAGTGTGTGTGAGTGCAGTGTGTATGAATGCAGTGCAGTGTGTGTATGTGCAGTGTGTGTGTATGAGTGCAGAGCATTGGTGGGGGGTGGGCATTTTATTAATTATTATTTAATTATTATTTTAATATTTTTTTAAATGTTATTTTTTTTAGGCAACTATTTTTTTTTTTTATTATTATTATTTGTATTATTATTTTTATGTTATTATTTTAATTATTTTTTGTTTTATTATTAATATTTGTATTTTTTCGTCCCCCCTCCCTGCTTGTTAGCTGGCCAGGGAGGGGGGCTCTCACTCCCTGGTGGTCCAGTGGATGGGCTGTAGGAGGGGGCTGTCAGGAAGCTGTTACTTACCTTCACAGCAGCTCCTGTCAGCTCCCTTCTCTCTTCTCCGGTGCGTGCAGCTCCCAGGTCAGCTCCCTCTGCAACTCTCGCGGCCGCGCGGAGCGTTGCCACGGTAACCCGTGGCAACGCTCTGACCCCGCGGCTCTCGCGAGAGTTGCAGAGGGAGCTGACCTGGGAGCTGCACGCACCGGAGAAGAGAGAAGGGAGCTGACAGGAGCTGCTGTGAAGGTAAGTAACAGCTTCCTGACAGCCCCCGGTCCATGTCTGTATTATGGCAATGTAAATTGCCATAATACAGACAACTGACTCGAGTATAAGACGAGTTAGTGTTTTTCAGCACAAAAAATGTGCTGAAAAACTCGTCTTATACTCGAGTATATACGGTAGATATAGTTATATATAATTTTATTCGAACTGTATTTTGATATTAATATATATACCGTATTTATCGGCGTATAACACGCACCTCATTTCCAGAAGGAAATTCCAGGAAATTTCCACCCCTCCCATAGTATTCCCCCCCCCTTTCCATAGTAATCCCCTCCCATAGTATTCTCTCCCCCCTCCCATAGTATTCTCCCCCCCTCCCATAGTGTCCCCCCCCTTTCCATAGTATTCTTCCCCCCCCCTCCCATACTATTCTCCACCCCCCATAGTGTGTCTCCCCCCCCCCCCCTCCCATAGTGTCCCCTAGTGCACTTTCCCTCTGTCCCATATTTACTTACCTGTCTTGAAGCGTGGGCCGGCTTCACAGCGCGCACCGCGGAACGGGAACTTAAATTTCAGGTTCCGGTTTCCGGCGGGACTGAAAGGAAGTGTGCACACAATAGTGTGCACACTTCCTTTCAGTCCCGCCGGAAACCGGAACCTGAAATTTAAAGTTCCAGTACCGGCGGGACTGAAAGGAAGTGTGCACACAATAGTGTGCACACTTCCTTTCAGTCCCGCCGGAAACTGGAACCTGAAATTTAAGTTCCAGTTCCGCGGTGCGCGCTGTGAAGCCGGCCCACGCTTCAAGACAGGTAAGTAAATGTGGGATATCGGCGTATAACACGCACCCATGATTTTCTCCCTATTTTCAGGGAGAAAAAGTGCGTGTTATACGCCGATAAATACGGTATATCAAAATACACTTAGAATGAAGTCCCAGACGTGGACTGAAACCTCGATCCTTTTTTAACATGTATTTTCATTAAACAAACAACTTTTAAACCTCTGGAAAACCGTGAGTGCTGGTCATCTCTACAACTGCAGCAAATAGGTGATCACGGTCCAGGGGCACCCCGGCCCTCCAGGGCCATATGATCACCATGATCACATTGCCGCAATAGGAGTCTAGGAGCTGTCTGAGCTATCAGACAGTCCCCCAGTTTGCTAAAAAGTAAAAAAAAAATTATACTAAAATAAATATATTATACATATATAATGCATATATATGATTTCATTCTAAGTGTACTTTGAGATATATACATATATCTGCTGTGTATATATATATATATATATATATATATATATATATATATATATATATATTATAAAATGCTTTCATTATAATATATTATACATATATAGGAAATAAAAGTGTGTGTGTGTGTGTGTGTGTGTGTGTGTGTATATATATATACACACGCGTATATAAAACAAATATAACAGCTAACTTTAGCCAGCGCTTGTGACAACAAAAGACTGGAAATACCCCATTTGGAATTCCCTGGGTTATCTACATTTGAAAATGGTATGCCATGATGGGGTTATTTCACATTCCTGGGCTACCATATGGTCTCAAAAGGCAACACAGACCCAGCAAACCAATCTGGCTATATTGACCCTGTAACTTTGCAAAACACCATCAAATCTGTACATGGGGGGTATTGTTATACTCAGGAGACTTTGCTAAACACAAATATGAGTGTTTAAAACAGTAAAACTTATCAGGACGATGAAATCACCAGTAAAAGTGCAGTTCTTGTGTTAAAAAAATGCAAAAAAACAAATATGAACGCTAACTTTGTCAAGCGTTTGTGGCTACTACAAATGACTGTACATTAGGGATTGACCGATATTGATTTTTTAGAGCCGATGCCGATACCAACAATCTGTGAACTTCAGGCCGATATCTTACCAATATTCTGTACATTTGCCATTTTGAAAAAATAAATTATTTCTAAAGGTAAATGCACAAAATATACATGCCACATAGTGGATGCAGTATGTTTAGACAGGGGAGCTGTGTGTTTTTGTGTAGTTTGTGTATAGTGGGTGCAGTGTGTATATAATGAATGCAGAGTGTGTGTGTATAGTGAATGCAGTGTGTTTGTGTAGTGTGTGTGTAGTGAATGCAGTGTGTATATAATGAATGCAGTGTGTTTGTGTAGTGTGTGTATTGTGGCAGTGTGAGGGAACACTGCTATATTAGCCCCAGAATGGCACTTTCAGTGTTCACCGACTAGAGGGGGTTAAAAATCAGGTGGCTCTAGTAGATTAATTAGGGCGCTACCTAAACCCTGTGCAGAGGGAAATCAGTCTCTCCTGTGAAGAGTTGGGGAGGAGACAGAGAGAATGAGTCAAAGAGACTGCCAAAATTGTGTGGAAAGTAAAGGTATTTTGCAAGCCTTTATTTGTATTTGTTAAACTACTGGGGTCAGCATAGTAGCATAGAAAGGGTACTCTATGTTAGTCTCCAGTGTGGATTAGGAGTTTGTTTGGTTTAATGCTTTGCTGTGGCGAAATTTGGGGCCGGCTTGCTAAATAAAGCTTTCCTTATATTAGAAGAAAGAACTGTTTCTGTTGTTTATGACCCAAGACCCGGTCAGCCTGCTACAAGTGGTATGTTTGTGTACTGAAAACCTTAAATTTTTTTATTTAATTTAAATGACGTATTATTTGTATTTTATATTATAATAAAATATATGAGAGTAACAAAATGAGCTCCACCTATGCAGAGGGGTCCCAAGGAAATAAGGATCCGTCCTGCTGGTGGAGTTACACCTATTTGGACCCTCCAGGGGTGTCCTGGGGCATAACCCCTATTTGAAAGAAAGTCAATGTACTCAGAAAAGTTGGAAAAATCCAACCTGACTGAGTATGCGCTGGAATATAATCAAATTCATAATAATAATAGATATATGTACTACTGGCCTTTACTCAGTAAAGGTAATAGTAGATAGCTTAGGAATATGTATAGAAACACTGTGATATAGTGCAATCTAGCCTTAATGGCTTACCTCCAAAGTATCTCAGTGACATATACAAACTTACTATGCTCCTAAATGGCGACTGACTAAAGACTTTAATAAACAGTGTATGGTCAAGTCTAGTTGCTCTGAGCTTATCAGGTAGGTCACTGGAAACCACCTGAATAATTGTAATGTGCTGTGTGAGTATTGATGGCATAATAAAGGATTACTGCCTATAGGTGCACGTCATATAACTCAAAAATCAGCCATTACCGGAAAAAACTACTTAGTGGGACAAATATCTGCTAATCGCTAGGATAGTGTACTTGGGGCACCTGTAAGGAATGGGTAATGCACCTTTTAATGATGGTGCATTAACTAAACCACTGAACAGTTCGAAACCACAGATAGTGTACAACCAGCAGTAAGTGGTTAAGTCCCAGACTGAGCAATGTCAGAGTGAGTCAGCCTTGTCAGGAAGGTAGTGACCAGTTAGGAGGTACAGAGTAAGAAAGGAAAGTGAAAGTGACTATGTGCAGAACCATACTTAGGATGTTGGTTGCCTGCACATAGTGATAGATAGCCCTAGTGAGAGAGATTGAGGAGAGCTTGAAGCCCGACGCGCGTTTCGGTGCATATATATATATATATATATATATATATATATATATATATATATACACACACACACAAGGTCAGTAACATGCATTTATTCATGGATTTATTACAGGGTGCTACTGAGACCAAAATACAAAATATACAGATCAGTGCACTCGCTTGTTAACTAAACAGTGACTTCAAATCCTACAAAGTACTATTTAAAAACACCTCACCTAGGTGAAAAATAATGGGGGTTTGGTTACATTATATGATCATACATTGCATAAGCCTGTCAACTGCATCAAAGTACCCCATTCTTGGCAGGTTCTACTCTAGCAGCCTAATGCTGGATTAATCTCATAAGAGCAAGCATTAGGCTGCTAGAGTAGGACCTGCCAAGAATGGGGTACTTTGATGCAGTTGGCAGGCTTATGCAATGTATGATCATATAATGTAACCAAACCCCCATTATCTTTCACCTAGGTGAGGTGTTTTTAAATAGTACTTTGTAGGATTTGAAGTCACTGTTTAGTTAACAAGCGAGTGCACTGATCTGTATAATATATATATATATATATATATATATATATATATATATATATATATATATATATATATATATTATTTTTATTTTACACTAGCAGGGAGACTGCCTGTCAGCTATTGTGACCATGTCAAAAGAAAAAACGATTATAAATAGGATGGCGCAAATGAGAGAAGGATCTTAGTACATGCAGCAACCAACAAAAACAAATCCTGGTAAAACGATTTGAACATAAAATAACTTACAGTAGTGATGGTGCGCAAAAAAAAAAATAATAATTCGTATTCACTATGGACCTCTTATAGAGAGTGAAAGTAACCCTGTGTACATAAAATGAGGTGTTTACATAGTGGAAATATTATAAATAATTGAAAAAAAAAAACAGTGGTTGTGGTGAAACAAAGCACAATCTGTAGGTATACTTGCAAACTTGGAAATCACTCTGACACCTATTAAGGAGACAAAAACAGAACTCCTAGTGCAGCATAGTAATTAACTTATAAATATATAGAATAAAGCAAAATATTTATAAGTTAATTACTATGCTGCACTAGGAGTTCTGTTTTTGTCTCCTTAATAGGTGTCAGAGTGATTTCCAAGTTTGCAAGTATACCTACAGATTGTGCTTTGTTTCACCACAACCACTGTTTGTTTTTCAATTATTTATAATATTTCCACTATGTAAACACCTCATTTTATGTACACAGGGTTACTTTCACTCTCTATAAGAGGTCCATAGTGAATACGAATTATTATTTATTTATTTATTTATTTGCGCACCATCACTACTGTAAGTTATTGTGACCATGTGATCGCTCTGTTAAGCGATCACATGGCCCCAGGGGGTCCTAATCCGCCATGGGGGGACTGCCTGGACTGCAGGCAGTCTCCCCTACACCGGGAGCACCGCCGATCGCCGCCTGGGGAACGACCGGATCGCGTAAGTACATAAGACCGTTGTGACGGTTCAGGACCGTCAGCAGTCGGCAAAGCTAAAATGTCGATGACTGTCCTGAACTGTCCTCGGTCGTTAAGAGGTTAAAAGGCTTATTACAAGCTACTGCTGCGCAGCAAGAAACCAATCGAGCCCTGCAAGAAAGCAACCGCTTGCTGGCAGCACAGCTTACTGCAGTGGTAGAGGAACAACATGCTGACCATTGTATACTTAGAGATAGAACATTGTCTCTCAAAACCTGACAAAGAAGAGCCCAGCGGTGTCTCAAAGTCTCTCCAGGCAAACCAGTATATACAAAAGATGACTCCCAATGATAATGTGGAAGCTTACCTCCTTGCTTTTGAGAGGACTGCAGCAAGGGAACAGTGGCCCAGGGGAAAATGGGCTGGTATCCTTGCACCATTCCTTCTGGGAGAGGCACAAAAAGCATATACTGATCTCGGGGGAAGAGGCTGCAGATGACTGTCTTAAGGCTGAGATTCTAGCCAGAATTGGTGTGACACCTGCAGTCAGGGCCCAAAGATATCACAGTTGGACATATCAAGATCAAAGGGCCCCAAGAACCCAACTGTTTGACCTTATATATTTGGCGAATAAATGGCTTACCCCAGAAAGCTCTACACCAGCACAGATAATTGAGACCCTGGTCCTGGACAAATTTCTGCGAGCTTTACCACTTGGATTACTCCAGTGGGTGGGACAGGGCCACCCTACCACCTATGATGAGATGGTGACCATAGTGGAATGGTTCATAGCTGTAACAGCACTAAAGGCTCCACCTCAGGCCAGAAACCAGAAGTTGAAGGTACCCCAACACCCAAAAATAGGGGGTTGGATCAACCACCACAGTCTGGAAATGGAACTTTGCGTCCCGATAAACTCCGACATAGCTTCAAGGAATCCCAGACTCTCAAAGACCTGCAGCATTGCCCTGTTCCCATAATCTGCTTTGAGTGTGGGCAGCCTGGACATGTAAAGGCTCGCTGTCCACAACTATAGGAACCAATGGAATGTGGAAATGCTACTACCAACAAGACCTTTTGTGGACTTAGGTGTTTAGTGGGAGATTCAGGAAAAAACAGTGATATTCATCTACAGGTTATCCTAAATGGGAAGGTTGTAGAGGCTATTGTGGATTCAGGGAGTGATATTACCTTAATTGCAATTGTTATCCAGGGGGAAAGTGGGAGTACGTTGTGTTCATGGTTCTACTGTGGAATATGCTAAGACAATAGTTGACATATCATTGCAAGGTTGGTCCATAAGGACATATGGATTGAAGCCGCAGTAGTCCCAAAGTTACCCTATCCCTTGGTGTTGGGTCGTGATTTCCCTGGCTTTAGAACCTTGGTGCCGAAGCAGGTAACCCCTAAGCCATTGGTGTTGGCAAGTGACAGCCCCTGTAATGTTTTTCCATTTACTCACCCTGACTTCTTTGTTAAAGAAAGTCAAATACGCATAGAAAGGGTAATCTGTTAGTTAGTCGCCAGTGTGGAGTAGGAGTTTATTTTGGTTTAATGCTTTGCTGTGGCTAAATTTGGAGCCGGCTTGCTAAATAAAGCTTTACTTATATTGGGGGGGAAAAAACGGTTTCTGTTGTTTATGACCCAAGACCCGGCCAGCCTGCTACAGTATATAATACAGCGTGTGTGTGTGTGTTTCTGTAGGTATGTAATTTGTGTAAAATGTGGGGGAGGGGGAGCAATTTTTATTTTACATTTTCTTCAAATATTTAAATTATTTTTTTTTTTTAGTCATCCCTCCCTGATTCTTACTTGACCAGGGAGGGGGAATATGGCATTCCCTGGTGGTCCGGTGTCATAGACTGTGCAGTGGGGGGCCCGCAGCAAGCTCTTATTTACCTTCCCAGCAGCTCCCTTCAGCTCCCCTGTATAAATCTCGCAGCCAGCATGCCGTGCGGAGCAGTGCCATGGTAGCCCGTGGCAATGCTCTGACGCCCGTGGGACTCGCAAGATTTAGACCGGGGAGCTAAACGGAGCTGCTGGGAAGGTAAGTAAGCGCTTGCTGTGGGCCTATCATGGGACTGGCAGTCAGGGTATGTATTATCAGCAATATCTATCTCTATAGGCAGATACCAATATTGCCGAAAATACCGAATATCGGTCGATAACATGGGCAAGACCGATAATCGGTCGATCCCTACTGGACATAACCCATTTTGAATACCGTGGGTTGTCTAATTTTACAAACGGTATACCATGATAGGGTTAATTTTCATCCCTGGGCTGCTATATGGTCTCAAAAGCCACATAGGCCCAGCAAATCAATCTGGCAAATTTCAATGTGCAAACATGGAAAAGGGAAAAGCCCTATATTTGACCCCTGTAATTTTGCAAAAAAAACATAAAACCTGTACATTGGGGGCACTGTTGCTGAACACATATTGAACTGTTCTTTTTCTGTAACACATAACAGGGACTGAGAATCCATGCCTAAAGTACAATGTGAGCGAAGAATAACACAAAAAAATGACTACCCATCATTTTGACAAAGCCTGGTGGTAGAATTAGTGCATGGAAAGTGTTAAAATACCACCATGAAATGAAATGTCTACTTTTCAAAAATATATGAGGGTATATTACATTGGCGAACATAGCGGGGTCGCAGCTGTGACAAGGCTCGTCACTCCAGGGTGCCCAGCCACCCTGCGGACCCCTGCAACCGGGTGCCCACCATCATGTGTTGAGGCCCTGGCCCGCGTGGCAAACTGCCGGGGCCGCACGTTCAAGAGACCCATCGGGTGGCCCATGTTGTTGGGAGCCACCCGATGGAGTTGAATTTCCAGGGTGCCCCGGTCAGAGCTGCGGCGCTTTAGCAGCGCGACTGGGTCCCCTGTGATAACATCACAGCTGGAAGGAAGTGACTGCCTGTTACTCCTCCCAGCTATCAGAGAGTCCGCGCGGGAGAAAGAAGAGGGAGTCAGAGTGGGAACTCTCACTCCCACCAGCCTGAGCCACCACTGGACCCCAGGGAAGGTCGCCCTCCTGCACCTAAAAGGTAGGAAACAGGAGGGTGACAAACTTTTTCTATGTGTGCCTGTATGTATGCATGTATCTGTCTGTATGTATGTCTGTATCCATGTGTATGGGGGGGCCCATTGGTCAGTTTCGCACCGGGGCCCCATGGATTATGTGTACGCCACTGATTGGCCGGCTACAAAAATGTCCCAAATAGCACATAGGTGCATGATGACCAGTTGGAAAACTGGAATATGCACCCTCAAAATAATGTCTTTTAGCACCCAGAAAACCCGATACACCTATACATGGTGGTATCACTGTACTCAGGAGATGTTGCTGAACATATATTGGGGTGTTCTTTGGCAGTAACCCTTAAAGTTCTCCATACATGTATTCTTAAATTGCTATGTGTGTCCAAAAAAAATCACTTTTTTTTTCATTTGGCATAGATTGGTGGTAAAATGGTTGCATGAAAAGAGTCAAAATACCCCAAGTTTAATACCTTAGGTTGTCTTCTTTTAAAAAAATATATACATGTGAAGGGTTATCCAGGGATTCCTGACAGATATCAGTGTTACAATGTAACTTGCGTTAATTTTGAAAGAAAATGGTTTGGAAATATCAAAGTGCTACTTGTATTTATAGCCCTATAACTTTCCAAAAAAAGCTAAGAACATGTTAACATTGGGCATTTCTAAACTCAGGACAAAATTTAGAAACTATTTAGCACAGGTGTTTTTTTGGCAGTTGTACATGCGTAACAGATTTTGAGGGTCAAAGTTAGAAAAATTTTTTGTTTTTTAAAAAAAAAAAAAATCATACAATAACAGTATGGAGATAATATATAGCAAAACAAGAATTATCTCACTAGGTGCTAGAACTCACAGGTACTCCTTCAAGCACCAAATAAACATAGATATTACTAAAAAGAGACTGCACCCTAGAACCACCAATGAAAGTTATGCAAACACCCTTGAAAAAGAGAGAAACGGTATAGAATATGTGTGGATACAGTAAATGAGTAAGAGGAAAATTACAGCTAAACACAAAAACCGCAGAAATGTAAAAACTGCCCTGGTCCTTAACGTTAAGAAAATTTAAAAATGGTCTGGTCACTAAGGGGTTAAAGTCTTAAAATATGACAGTTAACAAAAGTGCCAGTTTCAAAAGAAATTAACCCTTTTCTAATTGGGGCAGAAGCACCTTCCTGTCTGTCAGTAAGGCAGCCAAGGAGGTTTTCTTCAACTTACGTTAGCTCCACAGAGCTGATGAAGCAGCAGGCGTGCTAAGCTACAGAGCGCTTGCATTCCCCTTTTCTCAATGAGCTGTAGTACAGCTTATGGAGATGCATTGTAAAGCAGTGATGATGAGCATGTGTGCTACCTCAACGAGAAGCCTCTGATTGGACTATTCCCCGGCACATACTAAGTCAGATCTATGGAAAGAATGTGGGGAGCTTGCAAATGCTGCCGACAGCCTGGGATCAGTCTGATATGCAGATGGTATAGATTCTGCTTGTAATGGCCCAAGTGAGTAAAAACATTTTTGAGACCTGAGAAGGTATTAACCGAAGGGCAAGCTACTGAGTTTCTCTAAGTTTTGTCCGTTCTCAGAATTCTCATATTCTAGTTTTTTCCATATACCCCAAGAAACATGCAGGAAAAATAAATACATGCGTCTTTTTTGGGGGTAAAGCAGATAAATTGTCTAATCCTGAAACATAATTCTAAGTCTGCAAATAACGAACTGTCAAGAATTTGCTATGAGCAGCAGTGTATTGGATCATTGCATGGTAAGTCAAGCCTCCTCCATTACGTGGCGGGAGACGCAAAGGTCAGCTGAAAAATAGGTAAGTAAAAGCTGGGTTTTTTTAATAGCACACAGCTGGGAAGGGACAAGAACACTATTGCATTAGGAATACAGGTTTGAGTTGAGTTACTTCTGACAGTACATAAGCACATGCAACCCCCCAAACAATGACAAACAAACCTAAAAACACTAATGTACATCAAAGAGAGACTGCAGACACCTAAAGAACTTAAGCCTAGCAGGAGTGTTTAGGAGGTCCCCCTTAGTCCTGTTTTATTAAAGCGCCTATTCATGAAACAGGATGGAAACGAGCCCCTGGCTGTCAAGCTAACATCCACATCCTCTCTCTGTACAAGAGAACTAAACTTCTCTCGTAGTGGGTTTTCTCACAGTGAAGCATTGGTCAAGGATTCCCTATCATAGCCATCTCCAAGACATCCAGTAGAGGTGTGCTCAGCTCTGCAATGAAAATGTTCCGATAGACTGCAATGGAAGCATGCAAGGCTAAAATGACAGGGGTACTGCACTAAAAACTCTTCATTGAAAAGAAAGTGGTCTGAGTGTCTATAGCATCTTTTGAAGGGATACTATAGGCACCAAGACCACTTCATCTCATTGAAGTAATCTGGATGCAGTGCTTCTGGCCCCTTAACATGCCATTTTTACATTGCAGGGATAGGATAACCTCTAGTGGTTGTCTTCATGAGGACATAAAACAACTTAAATTCCCTATAGGAAAGCATTGATTCATACTTTACTATGGAAAAAGTTCTAATTTCGTGGTGCTCGCTGCACATGTGCATTAGGTTCCCACACAAGCATGATGTTGCAGGAGGAGGAGACTGAGCCAGCGCCAAATGGTGAAGAGGGTGGGGGCAGGGGGTTAACCTATTCATGACCGCAGGTGGAGGGACCTAATAAGTTACGGACAGGGCATATTATAGTGTTTCGAACACAGGTTTGTATTCTCAGTGATATAGTGTTCCTTTAATGTCTAACAGAGGACACAGACAACTTCACTATAAAGACAAGATGGAGTCCACAAGCAAAATAAATAAAATTAAAAATAAAAAACTGACTCAAAGCACAACTCCCTGTCATCTGTGTTCTAGCACAGCCTTTTACAAGTGATGCGACATCACCGAAGGGGTGAAATGTAAACAGAATGGAGGCAGGGGATTGAGAAAGAAAGTTTCAGATGCAGATGGAACTGCAGAACATAGGGAAAATGTTGGATAGATTAATATCGTCACCCATACTGCACACCCGCTTCAGAGGGGTGTAGAATTAACACTCGTGCATTACAAGAAGAATGCGGAATTTACACTTTTGCATTATCATATATTATAAGCATGCAGAATTTATACTTCTGCTATATCTTGTTTCATTCAAGGAATTCTTCCACATTATCATTTCAGTCCAGCATGGTCAGCAGTGATGGGCTATCCCCACAGAGTGATTATGGTGATTATCGAGCTGTAGTGGTTATTGTGTGTAGATTGCCCTTAACAGAAGTGGCTAAATAAGTTTTCCAATCATGACTTCCCTATATTTTGCCTTTTTTCAATAGCGTGCCCTTGAAGGATAAAACATCATTAAAGGGACACTATAGTCACCCAGACCACTTCAGCTCAATTAAGTGGTCCGGGTGCCAAGTCCCTCAGGTTTTAACCCTTCAGATGTAAACATAGTTTCAGAGAAACTGATATGTTTACATTGCAGAGTTAATCTAGCCTCTAGTGGCTGTCTTCCTGATGCGAAATTTGCATCCAGCATGCAGAACGTCCATAGGAAAGCATTGAGAAATGCTTTCCTATGGACTGTTTGAATGCGCGCGTGGCACTTGCCGCGCATGCGCATTCCACTCTGGAGCTGACGTCGGTGGGGGAGGAGAGGTCACCAGCGCTGAGGGAGCCCGGCGCTGGATTAAAGTAGGTAGCTGAAGGGATTTTAACCCCTTCAGCAAAAATGGGAGGGGCACCCTGAGAGTGGGGGCACCCTTAGGGCACTATAGTGTCAGGAAAACGGGTTTATTTTCCTGACACTATAGTGATCCTTTCAAAAATAATAAGGCCTGTCCACAACCTCACCAAATTGCAGGTGAGAGCGCAATTTAGATATTACCACTAATACACATTGTAACTTGAAATAAAATAATTCAGAGTGTAGTATATTACATAGTAACATAGCAAGCACATGGTTATCCAACTCACATGTTGATGAGCCACATATAGTAGGCTCAGATTTTAAAGACTCCAGTCAGATATCTTTTTTTGTAGTTCTTTGGATTTTAATCCAGCAGATTTATTTTCAAGACCTCCTTTGTGCTTTACTTAAATCGATCAACATAAGGGAAACTTACAAATAGGGATCGACCGATATTGATTTTTTTAGAACCGATACCGATATTCTGTGAACTTTCAGGCCGATAGCCGATATAATTTGCCGATATTCTGTACATTTACCATTTTGGAAAATAAAAACTATTTCTAAAGGTAAATGCACAAAATATACATGCCACATGTAGTGGATGCAGTGTGTTTAGACAGGGGAGCTGTGTGTGTTTGTGTAGTGTGTGTGTAGTGGATGCAGTGTGTGTTTGTGTAGTGTGTGTGTTGTGGATGCAGTGTGCATTAGTGTTGTGTGTGTGTAGTGGATGCAGTGTGTGTTTGTGTAGTGTGTGTGTTGTGGATGCAGTGTGCATTAGTGTTGTGTGTGTGTGTGTGTGTGTGTATATAGTGAAAGCAGAGTGTGTGGGTAGTGTGCGTGAAGTGAATGCTGTATATACTAAATGCAAAGTGTGTGTTTGTGTAGTGTGTGTATATAATGCAGCATGTTTGTGTAGTGTGCATTATATAAACACACTACACAAACACACTGCATTATATACACACGCTACACACTGCATTATATAAACACACTGCATTATATACACACACACTACACACACTGCATTATATAAACACAATACAAACACTACACAAACACACACTGCATTATATACACACTACACAAACACGCTGCATTATATACAGTGTGTTTGTGTAGTGTATGTGTATATAATGCAGTGTGCTTGTATAGTGTGTGTGTATATAATGCAGTGTGTTTGTATGTATATAATGCAGTGTGTTTGTATAGTGTGTGTGTGTATATATAATAGTGTGTGTGTGTATATATAATGCAGTGTGTTTGTATAGTGTGTGTGTGTGTATATAATGCAGTGTGTTTGTATAGTGTGTGTGTGTGTGTGTGTGTGTGTATAATGCAGTGTGTTTGTATAGTGTATGTATATAATGCAGTGTGTTTGTATAGTGTATGTATATAATGCAGTGTGTTTGTATAGTGTGTGTATATAATGCAGTGTGTTTGTATAGTGTGTGTATATAATGCAGTGTGTTTGTATAGTGTGTGTATATAATGCAGTGTGTTTGTATGTATATAATGCAGTGTGTTTGTATAGTGTGTGTGTGTGTGTGTATATAATGCAGTGTGTTTGTATAGTGTGTGTGTGTATATAATGCAGTGTGTTTGTATAGTGTGTGTGTATATAATGCAGTGTGTTTGTATAGTGTGTGTGTATATAATGCAGTGTGTTTGTATGGTGTGTGTAAATAATGCAGTGTGTTTGTATAGTGTGTGTGTGTGTATATAATGCAGTGTGTTTGTATAGTGTGTGTGTGTGTGTGTGTATATAATGCAGTGTGTTTGTATAGTGTGTGTGTGTATATAATGCAGTGTGTGTGTGTGTTTGTATAGTGTGTGTATGTATATAATGCAGTGTGTTTGTATAGTGTGTGTGTGTATAATGCAGTGTGTTTGTATAGTGTGTGTGTTTGTATAGTGTGTGTGTGTATGTATATAATGCAGTGTGTTTGTATAGTGTGTGTGTGTATGTAAATAATGCAGTGTGTTTGTATAGTGTGTGTGTGTGTATGTATATAATGCAGTGTGTTTGTATAGTGTGTGTGTGTGTATATAATGCAGTGTGTTTGTATAGTGTGCGTGTATATAATGCAGTGTGTTTGTATAGTGTGCGTGTATATAATGCAGTGTGTTTGTATAGTGTGCGTGTATATAATGCAATGTGTTTGTATAGTGTGCGTGTATATAATGCAGTGTGTTTGTATAGTGTGCGTGTATATAATGCAGTGTGTTTGTATAGTGTGCGTGTATATAATGCAGTGTGTTTGTATAGTGTGCGTGTATATAATGCAGTGTGTTTGTATAGTGTGCGTGTATATAATGCAGTGTGTTTGTATAGTGTGCGTGTATATAATGCAGTGTGTTTGTATAGTGTGCGTGTATATAATGCAGTGTGTTTGTATAGTGTGCGTGTATATAATGCAGTGTGTTTGTATAGTGTGCGTGTATATAATGCAGTGTGTTTGTATAGTGTGCGTGTATATAATGCAGTGTGTTTGTGCAGTGTGCATTATATAAAACACACTATACAAACACACTGCATTATATACACAGTGTGTTTGTGTAGTGTATGTATATATAATGGAGTGTGTGTGTGTGAGGGGGCATTTTTTATAATTTTTTTATTAAATTATTTTTTTATATTTAACTATTGTTTATTTTTGTTGTCCCCCCTCCCTGTTTCATACTTGGCCAGGGAGGGGGGATATAGCAGTCCCTGGTGGTCCAGTGGCATTGGCTGAGCTGTGGGGGGGGGGGGGGCGGGCAGCAAGCATTTACTCACCTCCCAGCAGCTCCTCCAGCTCCCCAGTGTAAGTCAACGCTCTGACTGCCGCGGGTCTCGCGAGACTTACACTGGGGAGCTGGAGGAGCTGCTGGGAGGTGAGTAAATGCTTGCTGCCCGCCCCCCCAGGACCGCCGGGCTTCTAATGAGCCTGGCAGTCCTAGGAGGTATTATCGGCAATATCGGTATCTGAATTGGCCGATACCGATATTGCCGATTATATCGGTAAAACCGATAATCTGTCGATCCCTACTTACAAATATTGCTGCATCTATTGAGAATAAAAAAAATAATAACGTAAATCCAAAATGAACCTTAAAAAATCTATAGCACAACATGTTCCGACCATGGTGTTCTTCAAAGTTACATAATTTATATTTCCGCAAATCCTTCATCCGTAGAGTGTGGTTGGCGCGCTTTTTGCCGGATCTTTATTTCCTGATGTGTCATTTCGCATATGCGCAACATCATTAATTACGCTCTAGTCAGAGCACTTTCTTCGCTAATTGTCATAAAGACCATTATATTTATGGGCAAATGGCCTCTTTCACCATATATAGGAAAAAATTAAAAACAGAGAGAATCAGCTGCAAAAAGCAGATGTATCTAGCTACATAAATCTGGAGAGAATGAAGTAGTCCCACAGAAAAATATAAATAAAGAAATAATTAGAAAATGAAAAAATGTGTTAATCTCCTTGTGACAATAAAACTACAAAATAGACAACATATATCCAATATCCCTAGTATTAGATATGAGTATATATAAACAGGATGGAACACCAAAAATGAGCTTTTAATAAATCCTGCTCAAAAGTGTTCTCTAATATATATAGTAACTCAATCTCAATAAGGAAGATGGGGGAATGGCAATAGGAATACAATCCCAATAAACTACCACTAAAATAAAGAAAACACGCTCATAGGGGATTAACGTAAATTCACAAGTAGACCCTTATTTACATATCACACTCACAAAATTCAAGTGATTTTCAGGCTCATCAATTTGGTAGATTCTCACGAATTCCTCGTAATTAGAATTACGCTTTATTTTTACTCCTGAGGAAGTCTGAGACTACAGACGAAACGCGTAGAGTTATATATATTTGCAATTTTATTTTTTATTTGTTTTCCTGCCTAACACTTCTGCGAGGATCATCTTACTCCATATTGATGGGACATACAGAATTGTATTGATGGGCCTTTTTACATCTTTTATATTGTAAGTGCAACCATTAAAGCTGATTTATACTTTATGACAGTGCTGTACTATGCTGATTTTTATCTTTTACATGCAATATACATCATTCTAATTACGAGGAATTCGTGAGAATCTACCAAATTGATGAGCCTGAAAATCACTTGAATTTTGTGAGTGTGATATGTAAATAAGGGTCTACACTTGTGAATTGACGTTAATCCCCTATGAGCGTGTTCTTTCTTTTTTTTTATAGGTTTAGGTATATCCTATTTTTTTCCATATGCTGAATGACGTCAGATGTGAATACGGAATAACGCAAGTGAAAGTGACAAATAGCGTTCCGCCAAAAAGTCAACAAAAGAAGGCAGAAAGCATGCCAACCACGCTATAAATATGGGAAAACTCGCAGAACTATAAATTAATCATCTTGAAGAAGAAGACCATCACGGTCTTAACACGTTGTGCTATATGCTACATATTTTTTATGTTCATTTGGGATTTTATTTGATTCACAGTAATATTTGTACATTGCCCTTATGCTTACTGACTTAAATAAAGAACAAAGGAGGTTCCTGGAAAAAAGAATCTACTGAATCCAGAAAATTCAGAGAATTACAAGAAAGCAAATCTGAGCCTTATACATGTGGCTCAGCAACACGTGAGTTTGATACCATCAAAAACTGAGAATATGTAATATATAATGATATACTACACTATGATTTGTTTGCACATTTATTTCATATTACAACAGAATTTGTATAAATGGTAAAATCTACCTTATTTACCGTGTGCTCTCACCTCCAATTTGGCTATTTAAGTTTACATTGTGGTTTGTGTTGTGATGCAACATTTGGTGATTGTAGAAGCACGTTTTGTACAGTTATCAATTTTTGCCCTTTATTACATGTATTATACAAGTCCAGCATAGCCCTTAAACCTAAAGTGCCCTTACTATCTTCTTACAGTAAAAACAATGAAAAGAGCCGCAACAACGAACTTCCGGATATAAGAGATTTTATTCCACCAAAAGTCAATGAAGTGTTTACTTTTTTATTTTTTTTACCCAAAATGTTTCAGATTTATATGTACCAATGGATGGTGAAATACAATACATATCACTGTTATTGGGGTGACGTACATTTCTATGTTTTAAAGGGTAATTGTCACTTCTCCAAAAATTTTATATTATACTTATCCTATATATTTGTCAAAAAATGTAAATATTTATTTGTGAGGTATGAAAAATAAAATCTAGAAATCCACACCTTTATCCTGCTACAGGGAGTCTCCATCTTGGCTCCCTGTCAATCATTGTTAAATAGTCTGTTCTCTGTACACAGCAGTCCGCCTAAAGAAGGATACGGAGAAGAGAAACCCACTGCTTCTACTTCTCATCCTCATTTGCTGTGTGCCTTAGCTGTGCCTGCACTGAACTAGACTGTATACCCTTAATAAAATAGCAGCCACAAAGCAGCATGGAGGGGAATAATCACCCACTGTAAAAAAATAAAATAAAAAATTAACTATTTTCATCCTAGAGTGAACACTGTCCCACTTGGGGCTGTTCATTAGTAGAGTGCTCAGCCATGGGCTCAGTGCCCTGAGATTCCTTAGTGCAGCCTCACTACACTGACTGGGGACATTTCCCTGAGGCCCCCAAATACCGGACCAGAGGGAACAAACCCAGGAGAGTGTGAGAGGACCCCGATTTCAGGATGATCCTGCTGAACTCGAGCTAGTTCAGAGGTATGGGACTGTAACGTAATTTTCTAAATCTTTAATAAAAATTTAAAATGAAACAGGGTATAACACTAGAGGGCTTTCTGGTTTGAAACTGACCTTTGGTCCGTTATCTGACGCTGGATGTCCTCGCGCTCTGCATGAGGACCTCCAGTGTCAGATTTTTTCCCCCCATAGGAAAGCATTAAATAATGCTTTCCTATGGGGAAATCCTAATGCGAGCATCGGAGGGGGAGTGGGCGGAGCCTGACCCAGCGCCGAGGGACATTAGTGCTGGATTCAGGAAAGTGACTGAAGGGGTCACTGTAGGGACCTATAGTGTCAGGAAAACTGCTTTGTTTTCCTGGCACTATAGAATCCCTTGGTCTTGGCATGTTGCTCCTACATTTTACGTAGGAGCCACATTTTTCAGGTGAAGAGGTATTTGTGAAAAATCGCACCATTGAAAATTATTAATAACGTAAGATTGAATCTTTATGAAATACTCAAATTGACTGTGTTAAAATTTCACTGAAATTCTTATTCAGTCAAAAGATATACTGAGACAAAGTAGGGACTAATTTGTCTCAGTATTTTTTCTACAATTAACAAAAAGGCAGATCAACCGCTGCCAAGCTTGTCATTTCTTCCAGCCATCCCCAGTGATGTCTGTAGGGGGGAAAAAAAGCTCTTTGTATGGAGGACATGCTCTTCTAGGATCCTCCACAGATCTCAATGCTGTATTCTAACTCATGCACAAGAGTACAGCGCTGACATTATCTCCTGAGGACGGTGGCCCCCGCGAGGGACAGGTTCATGTAAGTAAAGCTCTCCTTTCCCTACCCCCCCACTGCCACTGGACTCCCAGTGGTGATGCCACTATTGCATATCTTTGCAAATGACGCAAACACCCTGGAGGCGGACAGAGACGCTTTTAATGCACAAACTGCATTAAAATAGAACAGAAACATTGTTTCCAATTCTTCTATCTATATACTGTACATTTCTACATTTATTTTTACAGACCTCACAAAACACATTTGTTGGAAATAAGAGATAAGTAAACATAACCTTAAAATTCTTGGTCAGTGATTGCTTCCCCAATATCACTTTACCCCTGCAACTAACCGCTGTCCTACCAACTAACAACAATTACCTTCGCAAGAGATCCTACTGACATCTGTATGACATTACTATCTCACCACCATAGGTGGCCATCCTAATTCAGATGTCATAACTACCCTCTCAACGTCACCACACCAACACAATTCCAAATTGTAGAGCAGGGGTAGGCAACCTTTGGCACTCCAGATGTTGTGGACTACATCTCCCACAATGCTGGCAAAGCATCATGGGAGGTGTAGACCAAATCATCTGGAGTGCCGAAGAGTATTCGTCCCCGCTGATAAATTTATTAGCTCCCATTTCTGCAATACTATTTTATCCTGTGTTCAGGATGTTGCAATCTGTTCTAGCAGCATCAAGGGACGAACTGCATTCTGCATTAGAGAAATGCAGATGTTACTCTTCCTAAAATACCTAAATTCCCAAATGGCAGAGATGATGATCTGTGCCATCAAAATGATATTTTTTTTATATTTTTTTTAAAGGGCTGGATCAGCATTCTGAGAGTTGCAGTTCAGTTTTATAATTTATATTTTCTTATTATAATATAAAGTGCAGTCCTGTGACTGCCCATGCTGTGATAGAGTGTGAGGCGCCATGTTTGCTGGTTGCAGTCTCAGTCTCTGTGTAATACTGGATGCAGCCAGCCTGCATTGCGCCTCCATACAGCTCGCACACTGCCTGTAACATCGCACAGTAACAGCAGGAGACGCTGTGCTGCACTGCCCCATTCCCACCAGTAGGTGTCGCTGTTGCCCACCAGGCTCCGCCACTCACCCCCTGCGGCCTCGTCCTTGATCCTCATCCCCGGAGTTTCCTGCTCAGTCTGACCGCTCCTCGACGTGCATTCCCCGGATGGGCCCGCCTGGGACCCATCCGGAATTTCCGCTTCTTCTTCATTTCGCCCGGTGCGCTGCATGCCCTCCGCCTTCCGGTGTTCTAATTAACTCCCGACAGCTGGGGCTGGGGCTCGGCCGGCGGGGAGACTCAGGGCCCGGGTTAGCCGCCGATCAGTACCGCACAGGAGGGCGGGGCCTATGGCTGACGACACGGAAGAGGCAGAGCCGCCTCCCTCCAAGCGCCGCACAGGACTGAGGGGCGGCGTTAGTGACGTCACGGCGGCAAGCCGTGTCCTAGCGCCGCACAGGACAGAGGAGGCGGGAATAGCAGTATCCACGGGGCGGGGCTTGTCCTAACCCTTAGAGGGACGAGTGGGTGACGTCACCGGGATATGTACCGCGTGATCGCAGTGCAGTCCGTGTGCTCGGTGTTACCCGAGTAATAATACCGTGTGACCCGAGTAATAATATCGTGCAGACAGAGTAATAATACCGTGTGACCCGAGTAATAATACCGTGTGACCCGAGTAATAATACCGTGTGACCCGAGTAATAATATCGTGCGGACAGAGTAATAATACCGTGCGGGCAGAGTATCAATACTGTGCCATCAGAGTATCAATACTGTGCGATCAGAGTACCAATACTGTGCCATCAGAGTAGCAATACTGTGCCATCAGAGTATCAATACTGTGCGATCAGAGTATCAATACTGTGCCATCAGAGTATCAATACTGTGCCATCAGAGTATCAATACTGTGCGATCAGAGTATCAATACTGTGCGATCAGAGTAGCAATACTGTGCCATCAGAGTAGCAATACTGTGTGACCAGAGTATCAATACTGTGCCATCAGAGTATCAATACTGTGCCATCAGAGTATCAATACTGTGCCATCAGAGTATCAATACTGTGTGATCAGAGTATCAATACTGTGTGATCAGAGTATCAATACTGTGCCATCAGAGTATCAATACTGTGTGATCAGAGTATCAATACTGTGCGATCAGAGTATTAATAATGTGACCAGAGTATCAATACTGTGCCATCAGAGTATTAATACTGTCTGATCATGGTATATAATAATCAGTGTGTACATCATATACTGTACTGTGATCATGATATTATAAGCTGTGTGTAAATATTATATATACTGTATGGTCATAGTATTTCTTTATAATCAGTGTGTATATGCTGTCTGATCATAGTATATATTTATAATCAGTGTGTACATGCTGTCTGATCATAGTATATATTTATAATCAGTGTGTTCATGCTGTCTGATCATAGTATATATTTATAATCAGTGTTTATATGCTGTCTGATCATAGTATATATTTATAATCAGTGTGTATATACTGTCTGATCATAGTATATATTTATAATCAGTGTGTACATGCTGTCTGATCATAGTATATATTTATAATCAGTGTGTACATGCTGTCTGATCATGGTATATATTTATAATCAGTGCGTACATGCTGTCTGATCATAGTGTATATTTATAATCAGTGTGTACATACTGTCTGATTATAAATATATACCATGATCAGACAGCATGTACACACTGATTATAAATATATACTATGATCAGTGTGTACATGCTGTCTGATCATAGTATATATTTATAATCAGTGTGTACATGCTGTCTGATCATAGTATATATTTATAATCAGTGTGTACATGCTGTCTGATCATGGTATATATTTATAATCAGTGTGTACATGCTGTCTGATCATAGTATATATTTATAATCAGTGTGTATATACTGTCTGATCATAGTATATATTTATAATCCGTGTGTATATACTGTCTGATTATAGTATATATTTATAATCAGTGTGTATATACTGTCTGATCATAGTATATATTTATAATCCGTGTGTGTATATACTGTCTAGTCATAGTATATATTTATAATCCGTGTGTATATACTGTCTGATCATGGTATATATTCATCATCGGTGTGTGTATATACGGTATGATCATGGTATATAGTAATTATAATGTGTGTGTATATGCTGTCTGATCATGGTATATAGTAGTTAGAATGTGTGTACATACTGTCTGATCATGGTATATAGTAATTATAATGTGTGTGTATATACAGTCCTATCAGTACACGCATTGTTTATATAATTTTCTAAATGTCAGTCTATGTCTTATATACCATTATCTGAGCAGTCTATGTACAGTATATCTCCCCAGATCAGTGTGTGCACACAGAGTATACACACAGTGTTATCAGATACAATGTATACACTGCACGTGTTCCATCAGTCGCACTATTTCCTGTACAGCCGCCTTGGTCAGTAAACAAGTCCTCCGTCCCTCCCTGTACACCGCATGTACACAGCATAGCTCCGCAGGAGACCAGCAACATGTGCTCTGCAACAAGGCTGATCCTCAAACTGCTCTGCAGCCGCGTGTGCCCTGCATTATGCTCTGGGCTCAGGGCAGTCAGTGTATCTCATGCTCTGTTTTGTATTTAATATTTATTTTTACGAATGCAACCACAGACGCATTTAGCCTGCAGTATACATCGTGCACACGTGGTCACACAGTCAGTAGAAGTACAAGTACAGCCTGCAAGCAGCACAGAATAAACAGCAATGTCTGCCTGCTGTGATTAATGTTCTGCCTGCAGTGTGCTTAGAACTGCAGATTCCATTACTGCAAATAACCAGTTTCAATGTCTAGGCTATGACATACAGTATTCAGCTTGTTACACACCATGTACAGTATTTATTGGTATAGTATACAGTGTTCAACATGTATGCAGTGTTTATTATTATTATTTATGAAGCTCCAACACATGCTGCAGCGCTGTACAATGGGTATAGTAAACTGTGACTGGCATGATCTGCTGGGTGTGTGAATGATCCATATGTGTGTCCTGATCTGTTTGCAGGCAGTGACTGGGGATTATCTTGTTCTTTTAATCCCTAAACTCACAGCCTGATGATCACTTTGTTACTATAAGGATGTGGCATTGGGGAGTGGGATAAACTCAACACTGACATTACTCCAGGCCATAGGAGGGCTGTGATGGCCATATTTCTGTTAGTATTTAATAGAAATATTAGTAGAATTATTCTCTTTCAGTGATATGTTTTGGGCTAAATAATACTGCTGTTTATAAGCTATGTCAATGTATTATAAAAACACAATACACGTCTGCTTTGATGAGGGCGATTAAAGCAGTCTTTCTTTCAGTCTAAAGGCCATTCGCTAATAGTGTATCATGTTACAGTGCAGAGGTCCGGGTGGAATATACTGGCCCCACACCTTTTAGTCTAGCCCTAAAGGTAAGTGTTTCTCAACCTTTTACAGAGAAGTACCCCGCAGGTCTAAAAAAATTCCTAAGCACCACGCCCGAGAATTCATTTCTATTAATTTAAATTCTAAATTAAACGTGTAGACACTGATATTTAAGTTAATCCAGTATTGGAGAATAAGCATGATTACAGGTAGTAAAGAATAATTTTAAAATAAATATGACATAATGTGAATATTGTGTATATGAGGAGGCGTGTATGAACTATTAATCTGAAGTATAAAAGTTACAAAATGAAAATATAATGCACACATAATAGTTACACACAGAGGACACTGACACACACACACACTTACACACAGAGGAAACTGACACACACACTTACACACAGGGGACTCTCGCTGACAGACACACTGATTTGACACACTCACGACAGAGACATACACATTCTCTCACACTCACTCACAAATAATTTTTTTGTGATTTTTTTTTTCTTCTTAACCCATTAAGGACACATGACATGTGTGACATGGCATGATTCCCTTTTATTCCAGAAGTTGGGTCCTTAAGGGGTTAAAGGGACACTCCAGGCACCCAGACCTTCTGCCCATTGGAGTGGTCTGGGTGCCAACTCCCACTACCCTTAACCCTGTAACTGTAATTATTGCAGTTTTCATAAACTGCAATAATTACCTTGCAGGGTTAAGTCTTCCCCTAGTGGCTGTCTACTAGACAGCCACTAGAGGGCACTTCATGGTCCATAGCACAGGTTTTCTGTGCTATAGCGTCGCTGGACGTCCTCACGCTGTGTGAGGACCTCCAGCGTCGCTAAAATCCCCATAGGAAAACATTGAAAAGTTCCTATGGAGAGGTCTAATGCGCATGTGCATTAGGTCTCCCCAGCCGGCGGGCGGTATCAGTCTCCTCCGCCGGCTGACATAATGAAGGGGAGGAGCAGCGGCGGAGGAAGAAGCAGCGACGTGGGACATGTCGCTGCCTCTGGTTAGTGACTGAAGGGGTTATCACCCCTTCAGCAACCGGGGATAGGAGGGGGGAGGGAGAGAGGACCTGCAGTGCCAGGAAAACTGATTGTTTTTTCTTCGCACTGGAGAGTCCCTTTAAGTTCACCCTACCTCCTTACTTTTGGGAGACCTGGAGAGGATCCTGCTCCCGGGTGTAGTGTGGCTGCTGTCATCTTCATGGTCTTCTTTCTCTTCTCCCTCACACCTCTTCTGGGCAGGTTATGACATCACTCCATCCATTGTACGGCGCTACGGAACTAGTTGGTGCTTTATAAATAATAATAATAATCACTGCTGGGCGCACGAGGGAGCAGTACTCAAAGAGCACAGAGATTACAGTTCCCTCACCGCCTGGCTACAGCCAGTGCTAGTGCAAGGATTTTTTCCACCCTTTCCAGTGTTTGTGAATAAGTGGCTAGTAGAAAAAGACTTAACATACCCCATTGCAATTCCTTGGGTTGTCTACTTTTGCAAATGGTATGCCATCATGGGGGTAATTCTCATTCCGGGGCTACCATACGGTCTCAAAGGCAACGCAACCAATCTGGCGAATTTCAATGTGAAAAAAATGAAAAATGTAGCATGCTATATTTGACCCTGTAACTTCCCAAAACACCATAAAACCTGTACAAAGGGGGTACTGTTTTACACGTGTGACATCGCTGAATACAAATATGTGTATTTTATTGCAGTAAGAGCAAACAGTAATTTGACACTCACAGTTAGAATGTCACGTAGAACAAAAAAATTTCAAATTTTTCCCCCTTTTTTATATTTTATTCATATAAAATTATGTTTCACACCTAAATAGTTGATGTTAAATGAAAGCCCTGTTTCCCCTGAATAAAATGATGTATAATAAGTGTGGGTGCACATAATATGAAATATAACAGAAATATAGCGCAAATTCAAGTTTTTGTTTACGTTTCATTTTGATCACAACGTGTACATTTGGCTCAGTCCTTAACCCCTTAAGGACACAGCTTCAGAAGCTTGTTTAATGACACAAGCATTTTTTGGCCTTTTTTTGCTGTTTGCGTTCAACTGCAATTTGCATTTTACTCATTTATTGCACCGACGCATATTATATACCGTTTTTTAAAGGACAGAAAGGGCTTTAATTTGATGTAACATATATTTACATAAATGCTTATTTATTATTAAAAAAATACAGAAAAATGCAAAAAAAATGAAAAATCTTGATTTTTTTTAACAGTTTTTGCAATAATAATGTGTGCACAATTAGTGCAGGTTAAGGAAAGTAATTAAAAATAAATTCATTTAGTTGTTCTGAATTACAGAATATATCATGTGTCTGGGATTTTCAGTTTTTTTTGGTAGTTACAGGTCACAAAGCACAAGGAGTAAAATAAACTTTTTATGTGGAGCGATTTTAGAATTTGGTATGTTTGTCTTGTAAGCTTAATAGCCATAAAAGAAAACAAAATTGCCACACAAAAGTATATATTTATATAAAGTAGACACCACAGGCTATTTACCTAAGGTTGTTTTGACACTTTCTACGTAGCCATTTTACCGCCAACCTCTGCTAAATATTGGAGTAAAATTGTGTTTTTGGGGGGTTTTCGCACACAAACTTATAACAAAGAAATTCTCATGTGTATTTTGTAAAGTTGGTGTGTGCTATTCCTGTACAAAGTTTTATTATGTGTTCAGTTACTTCTGCTGAGTACAACGGTACCCCCATTGTATGTCTTTGGCACTATTTTGTGAAGCTACAGTGCCATATAGGAGACCTGCCCTTTTCAGTATTCACAGTAGAATTTTGAGAGACGGATTTAATGAGCCTATGCTTCCATTTGGGGTATTATAACAGTTTGACTGTTCAAAAAAAACCCACAAAGGCCTACCATTTGTAAAAGTAGACACTCCAGGGTATCTCATAAGGTGCATATTGTGCCTTAACATGCCCCCATTTTTTTACCATTACATGCCAAAGTATGTGGTAAAAAATAATTTTGTGCATTTTTTACATACGGATTGCATTTTTGCTGGCCATTTTGTATATTTCATATGTGCCACTAAGTTCAAACCCCCCAAATTATGCTCAGCTAAGTCTTCTGAGTAAAAGGACACCCCCATTGTATGTCTATGGCACTATTTCGTGAAGCTACAGTGCCATACAGGAGACCTGTCCTTTTCAGTATTCCCAGTAGAATTTTGAGAGACGGATTTAATGAGCCTATGCTTCCATTTGGGGTATTATAACAGTTTGACTGTTCAAAAAAAACCCACAAAGGCCTACCATTTGTAAAAGTAGACACTCCAGGGTATATCATAAGGTGCATATTGTGCCTTAGCATGCCCCCATTTTTTCACCAATATATGCCAAAGTATGTGGTAAATAATAATTTGGGGCATTTTTTTTACATACGGATTGCATTTTTGCTGGGCATTTTGTATATTTCATATGTGCCACTAAGTTCAAAACCTCCAAATTATGCTCAGCTAAGTCTTCTGAGTAAAAATACATCCCCAATGAATGTCTTTGGCACTATTTTGTGAAGCTACAGTGCCATATTGGAGACCAAGCCATATCAGTTTTTACAGAACTTTGGATTTTGACGCTGGGCCTATGTGCAATTTCCAAGCATCTTCACAGGTTTTAAATTCAAACTACCCTACAAAGGCCTACCATTTCTTAAAGTAGACACCCCAGGGTATTTCAAAAGGCATATTTTGAACCTTAGCGTGGGATAATTTTTCCGCTAGCTTGTACCAGGTGTAGTGGTAATAAGCGTTTTTTCTGCCTTTTTGACACACAAAGTGAGTTTGCACAGTATATTTTGCAAACCTTATGTGTGCTACGACTGTATAATACTTCATATGTTGCTCAGCTATGTCAGCTGAGTACAAAAATACCCCCGTATGTACCTTTGCCAGGTATATGTGGACATCAGAGGGGCACATTTGGGACATAGTCATTCCAGTTTTTTTCAAACTTTAAATTTTTACGCTGTGCCCATGTCCCATTTTAGAGTATTTTACCAGGCTATATAATTCAAACTACCCCACAAAGGCATACCATTTCTTAAAGAAGACATCCCAGGGTATTTCAAAAGGCATATTTTGAACCTTAGCGTGGGATCATTTTTCCGCTAGCTTGTACCAGGTGTAGTGGTAATAAGCGTTTTTTCTGCCTTTTTGACACACAAAGTGAGTTTGCATAGTATATTTTGCAAACCTTATGTGTACTACGACTGTATAATACTTTATATGTTGCTCAGCTATGTCGGCTGAGTACAAAAATACCCCCGTATGTACCTTTGCCAGGTATATGTGGACATCGGATGGGGCACATTTGGGACACAGCCATTCCATTTTTTTTCAAACTTTACATTTTTACGCTGTGCCCATGTCCCATTTTAGAGTATTTTACCAGGCTATATAATCCAAATACCCCATAGAGCCATACCATTTCTCAAAGAAGACATCCCAGGGTATTTCAAAAGGCATATTTTGAACCTTAGCGTAGGATCATTTTTCCGCTAGCTTGTACCAGGTGTAGTGGTAATAAGCGTTTTTTCTGCCTTTTTGACACACAAAGTGAGTTTGCACAGTATATTTTGCAAACCTTATGTGTACCACCACTCTATAATACTTTATATGTTGCTCAGCTATGTCGGCTGAGTACAAAAATACCCCCGTATTTACCTTTGCCAGGTAAATGTGGACATCGGAGGGGCACATTTGGGACACAGCCATTCCATTTTTTTCAAACTTTACATTTTTACGCTGTGCCCATGTCCCATTTTAGAGTATTATACCAGGCTATATAATCCAAATACCCCATAAAGCCATACCATTTCTTAAAGAAGACATCCCAGGGTATTTCAAAAGGCATATTTTGAACCTTAGCGTGGGATCATTTTCCCGCTAGCTTGTACCAGGTGTAGTGGTAATGAGCGTTATTAAATGTATTTTTTAACTTTTTAAAACTTTTTTAACTTTTTAAAACTATTTTTTAAACTTTTGTTATGCTTATTAATTTTTTTTAAGTTTCTTAAACTTTCGTAAAACTTTTTTTTACAGATTTAACATTTTTCTAAGCTTTTTTTTTACCGTTAACCCCTAACTAGCAGTAAGCAGCACTAACAGTAAATTCCCCATTTTCCCATAACTCCCACCCACCCCAGCTAGCAAAATATTTAATTATACAATATTTAAATTAGTTAATTAAATAAATTTAACCCCTGAGGGTTAAAAAATAAATAAAAGTTAATCGTCAGGGGTTAAAAAAAATTAGATCACAGTATAATACTGTGATCTGTATTTTGATCACTGTAGGTAGTGATCGACTGGCAGGGAAGGGGTTAATTTTTATTTGGACTGGGTAAAGGGTTTATTTTTTAAAATTTTTTACTTAAACGTTATTAAAACTTTTTTTTAACTTAATTTTTTAACTTTTTAAAGCTTATTTTAAAACTTTTTTAACGTTAACCCCTAGTTAGCCTAACACTAAATCCCCCAATTCCCCACTAACTTCCACCCTCCCCAGCTAGCTAAATTTATCATTTTAAAATATTTAAATTAATTAATAAAATAAATGTAACCCCTGAGGGTTAAAAAAAAAAAAAGAATTAACCCTCAGGGGTTAAAAAAAAAAATCAGATCATATTAAAATGTAATCCCTGCCAATTGATCACTGTAGTCAGTGATCAATTGGCAGGGAAGGGGTTCATTTTTTATTAAAATGGGTAAAGGGGGGTGGGATTTTAAATTTACTTTTTTTTTTTTTTTTTTTACACTAGGGGGCAGGATCAGCACTGATTTGTCTCCCTGCACTTCACAGTGAACCCGGAAGTGCAGGGAGGCGGAAGGTAAGTATACACAGAACATGTGCTCGCTCTGACATGCTGTCAGAGCGGGTACATGTGCTGGGGCAGCCCGATCCGGTGCTCCCGGTCTGCCTCTAATACAGAGGCAGACCGGGAGCACCAGGTCCGTCACCCATCGTTAAGGGTGATGTGGGATTATTTAAAAAACCTTATTGTATTTGTATTCAATTATTGCACTAACTCCATTTTAACCTTATACTGTGACAATCCTCCATTTTGTCCCCCTAACCTGACTTCTTCAATCCTCTATTTTGTCCTCATAACCTAACTTGTTTATTTTAAAATCACCTTACATGACAGAATTTCCCAGCACATCTAATACAATAGAACAAAGACTGTATTTTCTATAAAGATATGATTAACACAGGAATTGCTGACTTTTCCTTAGATTTGCAACAAAGTATAATTTGAAGGCCATGCGAACACAGTAGTAATGAAATGTTCTATTCATAAGAGACCTTGCACCTGGCCACGAGGCCTGAGATCACCGACCATGTAAAATGACGCTCAAGACCCCTTGTCCCCCACCCGTGTCCAGAACAATCCCACCTCTTGGTGGGTGGACACGGGATTAACCACTTAGTCTTTTGAGCCAATTAATAATATTGATAGGTGGACACTAATCCCGACACTTGACAATTAATCCAATTAATGATGTTTATTTACTGATATTCTAATCAGCAATGATGACGTAAAATGTCTCTTAAAAGGACCTGCGTGTCCGCTTTTTAATCACTTGCCAATAAATTTTCTCGAAGTTATTTTAACCTGAACCTTGTGTGTCAGACTTAATTACTTCAGCGTATATACGCAATTTATTTTATTGATTTGGACAGGAACAGATAGACATTTAAACATTTTGGTTTACTGCAAAAAGTACCATAACAACTTGGCGCCCAACGTGGGGCACCGGGCTATGTCTGGCCGGTGAGCCGTCCTAAGGAAGACGCTGTTGGACGGAGGAATCCAGGGGGAAGGAAGGGAGATTGATCACCTCCAAATACACGGTAGAGACTTCTGCAGAGCCTCCGGTATGTTCCGGCCCCTTTGATTGACCCGTCCACGTGTCTGTGACTGCTTCCCGGGAGGACATCAAAGACAGGTAATATCTTGCCCGGTGTCTCGTTACTCATTTGTTTACCTGCATTTTAGTCTATCTGTTGCCTGGGTATGTTTGAATTGTGTTTGAATTGTTTGCCTGTTTCCCCATTTTGAGATAAAGGGGGGGTGGACCTGCAGGGGATTTGCCTGGGGTTCTGTCTTGCTTGTTTTCCCCTTTTTGGGATAAAGGGGGGTGGACCTGAGGGGATTTGCCTGGGTCTTCTGTTTTGTCTGTTTATCTGTTTGTATTTTGCCCCTTTTGGGATAAAGGGGGGTGGACCCGAGGGGATTTGCCTGGGTCTTCTGTTGCCTGTTTTACTCCTTTTAGGAACCACGGTGCCGTGGTTGTAGGGAAAAAGGGGGGTTGACCTGTGGATGCGTTCCTGGGGGTCTTCTTTGCCTGTTTACCTCTTTTAGGAGCCTCGTGGCTGTGGCTGTAAGGAAAAAGGGGATTGTTGGAACTGTGGATTTTGTGTAGACTCATAATTTCCTGTGATCCTTCTCGTGACACTCTGAGAGCTTAGCTAGCCTCATTGTGCACGTGGTAACCCACAGTTTCGAGTACTGGGGCTAGTGGAATTCCAAGTTTGGTAACCACTGTCCCGGGTACTGAGGCTGGGGGGATTCCAGTTTTGGTAAACCTCAGCTTCGGCTGGGGGGATTCCAGTTCTGGTAAACCTCAGCTTCGGCTGGGGGGATTCCAGTTTTCTCTTGGTAACCGCCGCCCTGAGCGCTGGGGGCTGGTGGAATTCCAGTTTTTCTGTTTATTTGTGGTAGTGAGACTTATAAGTGGGTTTTATAGGGGCACTACGGGGTTGAGGGAGGTGACTTTGGAGTAAGCACATGAGTAAAGGAAAGGAATTACTGTTGATTTCATTTGAACTGTGATGCATACACTGTATTTCAACTGTATTGTTGTCTTGTTTGTTTAATGAGGAGTCTCATGTACTCCTGTGTCTGTCTCTAAGGATTTTTTTTTTTTTTCCTTGCCTTTCATCTTTTCTACACTTTCTATATTATTATACTATCCACTCCCATTCCTCTTAAAAGAGAAGTGATTGGTCACACACTTCTCACCTCGCTCCAATCCGTGTCTACCACCCCGGGTAGGCGGATTCAGTGACTAGTCTACGTTTTGGGAAGACGCACCTGAGAAAGATCCACGATTCTCGGGTGGCAGTCGAGCATTGTAGACGTTCTGTTCAATTTTCCTTCTCTCTCTCTATATCTAGGACGCTGGTATAGGGGTAGAGGGACTATGGGACAGGATTTAGATAAGCCCAGCAAGGGCTGGTTAGCATGTGATTTAGTAGAGAACAGAGAGGGTGAAGAGATGGTTAAAGGTGTTGAAAAGATTGCAAAAGTATGTAAAATTGCTGTACCGACATGTGGGAGATTGCAACCAGAAAGTTGGCGCAAGTTACTAGCAGAAATGAAAGGCAAGCTTACAGATAATGGTTTATTAAAGACTGCTGAAGCATGGTACAGAGTAGCGAAGGCTATTCAGTCAGAAGGTTGGGTTGAGGAAGAAATAAATCACAAAGGTGTGAAATTGTTTGTGTATCATAAGAATTGTGTTGCTGGGGTTTATCCTCAGCCAGCGCCCCAAAATGGCGCCCAGGGGATGTCTATCCCCAAGGTTCAGTCAGCCATAGGTGATAGCCAGCTGACTATGTTCCCCACTCCCGATCCTCCCGAACCCCATCTCACCACCTCCCCTGTCTGCCCGGTCCTGAATCCTGATGGATCTTTCTTTACCCCTTCCCTTTCTCTAACGGTCCCATCATCCTCAGCCATCCCCACGCTCCCTTCCATGCCTAATCCTAACATCTCATCTGCCGCCTCCTCCCTGCAATCCCTCTCTATGGTTAATCCCCTTCCATCAGCACCCGTCCAGCTAACTACCCCTCCCTCCCATGCTACAACTCCTCTTTCTGCATCCATCCCCACTAATCCTGTCCTGTCTCCTCCGATAATCAGCTCCGCCCCAGTCCAATATCCTACCTCCTTAACCGTGCCTGCCCACCCTACTCTTTTGCCCTCCCCTGCCTGGCCCTACCCCTTCCCATATCCCATGGCCCTGCCCTACCCCGGTTACCCTCCCTTTCCCCAAGCCACTCCCCAGGTTCCGGTCATGCCCAGTCCGGCCCAATCTGCCCCGGAAGTGCCCATATCAAATATGGCCGCCGCTTCTTCCCTTAATCCTGAAGCAACTCCTTTCCCCACCTCCAATATGGCGGCTCCCAGTTCAGCCCTGATGCCAGTAATTCCCGGCGACTACCTGTCTCCAGGTTACGACTCGCTAGCCACCCCTGCATCTGGGGCTCATTCCCAACCACCGGTCCTTTCACCTCACGCGGGACCTGCACCGCGTAGAAGAGTCAATATCATAGAATTCGATGATGACGAGATGGACAGGGTGTCCCATGTCTCATCGGAACTTGCTGCGGGAGCCCCATCTCATCGTTCTATCGATGATCCCTTCGGCCACAAGGGTCGGGGAGAACAGGCCCCTCCTAAATATGTAGCTTTTAACCCCACTCAAGCTAGTGCTCTGATGAAATCACTCCCGGACCCAGAAAAGCAGCCTATGCCCTTCTACCGAGGGATAGTTCAAATTCAAAAGACTTATTCAGCCGCATGGCGTGATTTATTGAGCATTTGTGCTATTAAAGCAGGGGATGCATATTGGCCAAGTATGGCCCGACACCTCAGTACAGATCAGCTCAACAGTGATGTTGATTACCCCTCTGGAGTAACTTTTTGCACCCAATTAAAAGAATGGGCTAAGGACAAACTTGCAGATCAGGCTGCTGGCCTTACTGATGTTATTCAAGATAAAGGAGAATCAGTGGAAAGGTTTCATGCAAGACTGTATCAAATGTTTACAGATTTGGGGTTTGATCTTACTGACAAGATTCATTCACAAATGCTGTCAGGTGCGTTTGTCCAAGGTGTTAAGGACTCTATACGCAAGGGAATCATTGCTGCACGCCCTGAATATAAGGTTGTTCCCCTGGACACCCTACTTTTAGTTGCTAGAGGTTTGGAATCCGCTCAGACCCCAAGAAGATCCACTTCAGCGCCTCTCATGGTATCCCGCTCCACCCCAGTCCCAAAAGGTACTAGACCGGAGGAGGGGGGACATTGTTTTAATTGTGGAGCCAAGGGGCACTTTAGAAGTGACTGCCCAGAACCTAAAAAGGAGCCAAGGGAGCCCAGAAAGCCCTCCAAACCTGCCCCAGCTCCCAAAGCCACCAAACAGGTTCCGATAATTGAGGAACCAGATGATTAGGAAATTGGCAAGCCTGTGTCTGCAACCCCTGTTATGGCAGTGTCTACAGGGGATAAGGGGGGGCCACTTGCCACAGTGACTTTGCCCATTGAAGGCCACCCTACCACATTTCTAGTTGACACAGGTGCAGCCCGTAGTGTTCTGCGAGAACAAGACCTGCCAGACCCATCCTTTCTGTCAAATATTGACGTCTCTTGTGTTGGAGTGGATGGCCAGCCAAGACATAGCCCTTTAACAACTCCATTACGAGTTGGCTCTAGCCTGCTTGCTCGCTTTGTGGTATCCTCCACATGCCCAATTAACCTGTTAGGTGCTGATGTTCTCTCACGCCTGCAAGCATCCATTACCTTCACCCCGGATGGGCAGGTAGAAATGTCCTCACCTCTATCTGAATCAGACACCTCAGCCTTGTGCTCCTTGCCTCTAATGCTGCATTTAGAAAAGCCCCGTGAGAAAGCAGCAGAATTAAGGTCCAATTTCCCAGAGGCATTAAAAACACAGGTGCCCGCCAAGTTATGGTCCTCAGGCCCAGAGGACATAGGTCACCTAAATGTTCCCCCTGTGGTGGTAAAGCTTATTCCAGGGGCTAAATTACCAAGAAAACCACAATATCCATTAAAACCAGCACAGGCTGCTGCCATTTCTACCCACATCAAGGCACTCTTGGAGAAGGGTGCTCTAGTGAAATGTAAATCTGAATGTAACACCCCATTATTCCCTGTGAAAAAGAAAACTCCAAAAGGTGAGCCAGAGAAGTACAGGATGGTTCAGGATCTCCGTGCTGTTAATGAAGCTACCATCCTGGACACCCCTCTTGTACCAAATCCCCATACTCTGCTCTCTGGAGTCCCACCATCTGCAAAATTTTTCACAGTCATTGACCTAGCAAATGCCTTTTTCAGTGTTCCACTGGACCCATCCTGCCAATACCTGTTTGCTTTCACCCATGAGATGCAACAGTATACCTGGACTGTCATGCCCCAAGGGGCACAAAATTCACCAAGTCAATTTGCAAAGGCCATGGCCACCATCCTTGACCCATGGCAAGCCGAGCACCCAGAAGTTGTTCTGCTTCAGTATGTGGATGATTTGCTGCTCTGTGGAGATGATATACCCACTACTGAAAAGTGCTCAATTAGCCTGCTTTGTTATTTGGCAGAACAAGGATGCAAAGCTTCACTCATCAAGCTACAGTTCTGCCAACCCTCAGTAATTTTCCTTGGACATTGCCTATCTCAAGGTACCAGACATCTTACCCGGGACCGGGTAAGAGCCGTACTGGATATTCCAACTCCAAGAACTTCAAAATCTCTCCATGCCTTCCTAGGCCTTATTTCCTACTGCAGAGCATGGATCCCAGAGGCCTCCCTGCTCATGCAACCTCTCTATGACGCACTTAAGTCTGACCCTTTCTGTTTAACTAATGAAGCAATAGACAATTTCAATGCTCTAAAACGTGCCATTGCTTCTGCTCCTGCCTTGGGCCTGCCTGATTACTCCAAACCTTTCAAATTATTTGTCTCTGAAAGACAAGGCCATGCAACAGGAGTTCTCACCCAAACTAATGACTTAAGAGGCCGCCAAAGGCCTATTGGATATTTCTCATGTCAACTGGACATTGTGGCCAGAGGGACCCCTTCCTGTCTCAGGGCTGTTTTTGCTGCAAGAGAGCTCATAGAAAGAACCTCAGACCTGGTCCTTGGCCACCCTCTGGTTGTTTTGGCCCCTCATGACATCTCTGCCATCATCAACCAAGTCCAGCTCAAGCACGTGTCTCCTGCCAGACACCTACGCCTACAGTGTCATCTTCTTCTACCTGACAACATTTCCATCCAAAGATGTCAAGTTCTTAACCCATCCACTCTTCTTCCACTCCCTGAGGGGGGTATCTATTATGGATTTGTCACAGATGAAACCTACATTTACCTGCTTTGTGGATGTATCAAGAAAGTCATGCATCCACATTTGACATTTTATGAAGATGAGAAGCCTCTCTGTGAAGGCCCAGATTACGCCTTCTGTACCATGTGGTACAAACCAAACATTACTCCCGAACCTTGCTATGAAGATGAGCTCTACCATTGGACTGATGTTAAGCTCACTGCTCAAGATTTCTATTGTGACTCTGAAGGCAATAGCATGGTCTTGGTCCAACTACCTCAACAACTTAACTACCTCTACCGCCATTGGGATACTGCTATCCCACATATTCCTGTTACCAAATTGAAGACAAGGTCATGGAATGATCTTGGGCCCATGGCAAAGTTATGGGCCACCATGGATGAAGAACAGCTACAGGAAAATGGTATTGTCAAATACCCAACAACTGACCTTCTGGAAGCATGGCCACGCCACTTCCTAGAAAAGGAATTTCAAGATCTGGTCATAGTGAATGATTATGACCCCGAAACACCTCATGACTGTTTTGAACAGATGAAGATGGAGACAGTGCACCTACCAACTGTGCACGAGAACCCATTACCAGATCCAGATTTCACCCTGTTTGTGGACGGCTCAAGATATGCTGATGAAGAAGGAAGATATCATACAGGATATGCCGTAACCACAACAGACGAAGTTATCAAATCATCATCTTTACCGCCAGCAATGTCTGCGCAAGAAGCCGAATTACAGGCTCTGACTTCAGCATGCAAAATTTCCGAAGGAAAACGTGCCAACATCTATACAGATTCAAGATATGCTCTGGGTGTGGCACATGACTTCGGCCTAATTTGGAAGACAAGAGGATTTCTTACCACCGCCGGTACACCAGTCAAACATAGTACTGCAATTAAGGAGCTAATGGATGCCCTCCTACTCCCTGAAGAAGTGGCCGTTTTGAAGGTAAAGGCCCATGGGAAATTGGATACAGATGAAGCAAAGGGCAACCATTTGGCTGATCAGGCTGCTAAGCTAGCAGCCAGGGATCTGCAGGAAGTGGATGAAGAAGTGTCCGGACAAGAAGAACAAGAAGAAGAAGTCCCTATTTTTGCTCTGCAAACTCTTCCTACTGATTTGCGAATTTTGCGAGAACAGCAAGCTGCAGTCACTCCTGAAGAAACCAAAAAATGGAAAAATAAAGGAGCTGTCCAAAAGGACGGAGTATATTACAACAACTTCAAATTTTGCCTTCCAAAAAATTTATATCCAGCAGTTGTCCAATGGGCACATGGGCCTGCACACCTGTCAAAAGAATTGATGGCCGCCCTCATACAGAAGTATTATGAAGCACCCGGAATCACAACATTGATCAACAGCTTCTGTAAGGCCTGTGTTATTTGTGCAAAATGCAATCCAGGAAGACCAATCAAGGTGCCTGCAAAACACCTGGCAAAGCCCATGTACCCCTTCCAGCGAATCCAAATTGACCACATCCAAATGCCCAAGAGTGGGCCCCATGAATATGCACTAGTCATAGTGGACATGTTCTCAGGATGGCCAGAGGCCTACCCAGTGGCCAATATCACTGCAAAAACAACCGCAAGACGCCTACTTACAGAAATAGTATGTAGGTTTGGACTCCCAGAAGTCATTGAAAGTGATCAAGGCCCCGCCTTTACAGCAACAGTGACTAAAGAAATTTGGACTGCTCTAGGGGTGACCCTAGCCTTCCACACCCCTTACCACCCACAAAGTAGTGGTAAAGTAGAGCGCATGAATGGCACTCTAAAAGCCAGAATGTTAAAAATGTCACAAGAAACAAAGATGCCCTGGCCAGAAAGCCTGTCAATAGCTTTATTCAGTGTTAGGCACACACCTAGAGGGAAGCATTCACTGTCCCCATATGAGATTCTATTTGGGACAGCACCCAGACTAGGTTGTTATTATCCGCAGCAGTTACAGCTCCAATCAGATGTTTTAGTAGATTATGTAACTGAACTTGCAAGTGCCTTAAACAAAATACATGCCCAAGTTTTCTCTTCAATTCCAGATCCCGAATTGGATACAGGTGCCCATAACCTGCTCCCCGGAGATTGGGTTCTGGTCAAGAAGTTTGTGCGGAAAAATACCCTGGAACCAAGATTTGACGGTCCATTCCAAGTTCTCCTGATTACCGCAACTTCCGTCAAATTGGCCGGTAGGCCAAATTGGATCCACGCTTCCCACTGCAAGAAATCTCCTGCCCCAGAGGAAGCAGATACCGCACAAGCATGTACCTCTGGCACATCTTCTCCTTAATCAGCCTCATAAAGGCCCAACAAGTAGCCATCACCAAAGATATTAGTGGGTATACCTTCTGGTACAATTCATCATGCACCCATGTGGCTACTTACACCTTTGACTATTGTGATATTGTAGAATGCCCGTTCCCCACATCACAAATCCAGAGTATTTACAGAGATATCCCTCATTCAAAAGACCCATATGTTTGTGTAGTTGACAAACAATGGGGGCACAATTGTAATCATTGGGGGGCAGCGGGATGGAATGCCGGGCCTGCCTGGGGTTACAAACCAAAAAGTGCCTTATCTAAAGTAGATGATCAAGGTAGATCCCTTCTCCAGAGAATGACTTTAAGAAAGCCTGGGGGGGGTACACCAATGAAATTAATCCTTAACATTGAGCATCCAAGCCCAACGGATGCAGACCAGTATGTGATGGGAATGTATTGGAAAAAGGGTTCCTACCGTAAATTAGGGCATTTCTTCTTAAAAGATATGTGCAACTCTTCTGAGTGGCAAGGGGCCACCCACATGGTCCCTAACCCATTAAAACCTCACATCCAGACCTTTCAAGACATGATGGCCATTGCTAACCCCACCTTTGAAGATACCATGGCCGCTGAAACAGGTTTTAATGATGTAAATCTATGGTTAGAATGGATGAAATATAATGCCAATAAGCATAATAAGACTGCATGCTATGTGTGTGGTGGTGCCCGGCCTCACCTGGGCACTGTACCTCTAATCCTGCCAGTAGATATAGAGGAATGTGTTTTAAGCCTTTTTGCCTATCACTATGATTTTAACAGGTCCATATGTATTGCATGGACAAAGGAGTATCCTCTCCTAACCAAGGATGTCAAACCCCCAGATGGTATTACCGTGTATAAAGGTAATTACACTTGTTATGCTAATTATGATGGAATTGGTAAATTCTTGGGTAACTTCTCTAAGGGGTATTGTGCTACCTACAGGAGTGTCTCTATGAACTTGTTGCAGTTTCACACCAGGTCATTAGGGGATATCTACTGGTTGTGTGGGGATTTACAGCTAAGATCCAGAATGGACAAGGAGTGGTGGGGGGAGTGTACTTTGGCTAAAGCTATTATGCCTATACATATCATCTCTGACACACACCTCAACACCCATGAGTCCAGACACACTAAGGTTAAGCGTGATGCCCCAGTAAAAGGAAGTTTTGATCCTCATGTCTATATTGATGCCATTGGGGTGCCTAGGGGGGTGCCCAATGAATTTAAAGCAAGAGATGAAGTTGCTGCAGGATTTGAATCACTTTTTGCCATAGTTACCACAAACAAGAATTTAAATTGGATAAATTACATTTATTATAATCAACAGCGTTTTGTTAATTATACCAGAGACGCCCTCCAGGGATTGGCCGAACAATTGCAGGCCACATCCCAAATGGCTTTCCAGAATAGAATGGCCCTAGATATGATCTTAGCCGAAAAAGGAGGAGTTTGTAAAATTTTGCCCGACACCTTGACATGTTGTACCTATATCCCAGAAAACACAGGCCCTAATGGTAAAGTTACATTAGCCATAGAGAAATTAAATGACCTGTCTATAGAGTTGAAAAGGAATTCTGGGATACAAGATCCCTGGGAAAGATGGTTTGGCTGGATGACGGGATGGCAAAAGGCTTTAATGCATATTGGTATGGCTATACTAATTTTTCTTTTTCTCTTTGCTCTTCTCTTTTGTTGTATTCTCCCATGTCTGAGAAAATCCCTCCTGAAGACTGTTGACCAAGCGGCACCCACTTTCGCCCATCTTGAAGTTGATGACCAAGATTTCCAAGACATCAACTCACCCTGTCTGCCGCTGCAAACAATCCCTTTTGTTGATAAAGTGCAGGAATTCTAGGAAGGGACTAGCTCAGGGACAGCATCTGTCAGTGAATGGTAAAGGCCCCATGTGGAGAAGTGGTGGGTTAGCTGCCATGGGATACCCTTGGGTGTGAAGTGTTCGAGAGCCATACTGACGGATGAGTTAGCCTATTAGGGTCAGATCTAGGGACAGCCTTGCACTTTGCATTAACACCTAGCTAGCGGCCACGGGGTTTCTGTGCCTTTGGGTTAACACGTCTTCCTGGTACTAACTTAATAAAGTTTTATCTCTTAGAATCTAACATTTCATAGGGGGGACTGATGTGGGATTATTTAAAAAACCTTATTGTATTTGTATTCAATTATTGCACTAACTCCATTTTAACCTTATACTGTGACAATCCTCCATTTTGTCCCCCTAACCTGACTTCTTCAATCCTCTATTTTGTCCTCATAACCTAACTTGTTTATTTTAAAATCACCTTACATGACAGAATTTCCCAGCACATCTAATACAATAGAACAAAGACTGTATTTTCTATAAAGATATGATTAACACAGGAATTGCTGACTTTTCCTTAGATTTGCAACAAAGTATAATTTGAAGGCCATGCGAACACAGTAGTAATGAAATGTTCTATTCATAAGAGACCTTGCACCTGGCCACGAGGCCTGAGATCACCGACCATGTAAAATGACGCTCAAGACCCCTTGTCCCCCACCCGTGTCCAGAACAATCCCACCTCTTGGTGGGTGGACACGGGATTAACCACTTAGTCTTTTGAGCCAATTAATAATATTGATAGGTGGACACTAATCCCGACACTTGACAATTAATCCAATTAATGATGTTTATTTACTGATATTCTAATCAGCAATGATGACGTAAAATGTCTCTTAAAAGGACCTGCGTGTCCGCTTTTTAATCACTTGCCAATAAATTTTCTCGAAGTTATTTTAACCTGAACCTTGTGTGTCAGACTTAATTACTTCAGCGTATATACGCAATTTATTTTATTGATTTGGACAGGAACAGATAGACATTTAAACATTTTGGTTTACTGCAAAAAGTACCATAACAAGGGTATTCCCTGGATGACGGACCTTGTCCGTCACCCGTCCTGAAGGGGTTAAGGGGGTAATGTGGCATACAATATCAGCATGGTAGAGCAGTATGTGTCAAACGATAAATCAAACAATTGAATTAAGAACTAAGCTGAGTCTAGTGACATCATAAGTGTCAACTTGTGCTATAGTTCTGTGCATATCTTATGTCTGACGTCAGTGCACTGGCGAAAGACGTAAAGAGATTTTTCCCTTGCAGGGGGAAGGTATACTCACTCCTCCCTCCCTGTGTTCTCCCTATATTACACCCATGTTTTTTCCAATGTGAATTCTGTGTAAATATCGCATCTGACAACAGCACAACAGACAGCCAATGGTGGTATGCCGCCCACTTTGTGCCGCTCCAGTCTTCCCTTCAGGAAGTCCACCTGGACATTCCGCCCCTCATGTGTGGGGGAGCAACATCAGGTTAGTAGGAATGGACTGCAGGGAGAACTTACCCTGAGGTCAACACAAGTTTTAACTATTTTCTAATTTGTTTTGGGTGGGTTTGGGTTAGTGACCAGTATAATAAGGATTAATTTCCTTAAAACACAGTTTTGGTTAGAGTAATCCTTTATACCACAGACATACAATATCAACAGATATGGATGTGTTGCACACAGAAATAGTAATACCAAACTGTCTGCCCACACTGGTGCTCCATAAGAAGAATACGCTATCCCCATGTATTAATTAGGAGAAACTCTGAACAGCCCCGCGCCTTCGCTCTCTATGGTTGGAAAACAATAGAAAGGCCAACCCCCGAAGCGAATAGGGAGGGGGAAGCATGACTGCTGCCCTGAGGGATTGGCATAGCAACCAAAAGGATACAGTTGGCTTTACAGTTGAAAGCATGGAATTCTGGGAAAAATTACCAGACTACTGGTGAACAATGCTGAGGGAGCCTGACAGTGTCTTTCCTCTGGTAGTCTCTGTAAAAAATACTTTATTAAATTGAGTTTCCCTCCCTGAGGAAACCTGGAAGTGCTGTTTCTCCTTAAAGGGACACTATAGTCACCTGAACAACTATAGCTTAATGAAGCAGTTTTGGTGTATAGAACATGCCCCTGCAGCCTCACTGCTCAATCCTCTGCCATTTAGAAGTTAAATCAGGCCCCCGCTGAACCCGGAATTCCCAGAGCTCCTTGGACTGGGGAATCGGAGGAGAAGCACAGCTGGCTCTCGGCAAGTGGGGCAGGCCAGCGGGTGGTGACGTGCTGGTGGAGGATCTCACCAGCTTCTGGACCGGAGGCCAATGGAGCACCAGGGAGGGATGCAGGATTCCCCTCCACATGCCTGGCATGGACGGACTGGAACTCCCTGGGGTGTGAGCCTCCGCTCCACTGGCAGAACAGCAGGTAGGTAGACTGCAGAACCCTCACAGCAAGAAGGACCGGAATTATAGCCTGGGATAGAGAGACCCCTTCTCCTGGACCGTGAGTTGGAGTGCGCTCGCGCTTGGCAGGAGTTAGGGGGGGACTCAGGGCTAGTGGGGGAGGGTCAAGGAGAATTGGTGTAATTGCTGCACTTAGCGCTTGGCCAGTTGGCGCCTGCAGGGACCGTTGAGGCAGCAGACATGCGTAGGGCTCAGCGCTTCCCTCTGGGGCTCCCCCTTCAGGTACAAGTGAGGTGAGTACTTCAGGGGGAACTGTCTGTGACATTGCACCCCTGGGGTTACATGTGTCTTTGGAGGTGAGAGAAAAGATATTTAAGGGTGTGTATGTGGATCTACTATCCTTGGTACCATTTGACAAGGAGTAGGTGGATAGACTGCGTCGGTGTGACACAGATGTGTGTGACACAGATGAGAGGGTGAAAAGGTAAGCAGATACCCCATACCCCATACCCCATACCTCAGGGAATTGGTAGCATCCTATCAGCTAGGTTTCCGGAAAAGGCCCCGTCACGTTTTTTTGCATCTGGACTTGATTGGGGGGGCTTATAAGGTGTACAGGGGGCAATGCTGGTTTAAATATGAGCAGCAGTTAAAAATAAAAATAAAATACAGCGGTTAGGCCAAGCTTGGATTTCGGTGTGCAAGACGGAAACCTATGGTTGTTTCTCATTAATCCCTGTCGTCCGTCGGGTTCTTACTTTCCGTCGGCCGCCGGCACTTCCGGAGGAGCATCGGCACGTCACAAGAAGGGCATCTGTTGGCTCTTTAATGAGAGCCACTGCAGAGGGTACAGCAGTTGTAGGTTTAAGCATGAGTGCTTCCACTGTGGTGGGGCTCACCCAGCCGTCCGTTGTTTTAAGAGGTGAAAACCCCACCCGATGTCGGAGTCCAAGGATTACGTTCCTTGGGGAGAGGACGCCATTGAGGGCAGAAAGACAGGTGCCGTGGCTCTCACTCTGTCTCAGGCGTTCCCATTTACTCCATCGGGGGAGGAGTCGTTGCGCCTAACCTGTCCTCGGTTCGGGGTAAGTAGGGGGTCCCGGCAGCCGAGCTAGGGAAGGAGGTGGAGCTGTAGGAAATCTGTCTTATCCGTCGGGGTCCTCGGTTCATGATGGGATTTCAAAGGAGGACTGTTGGTACGATACGCTTCTTTTGATTGGGCTTTGGATTTGGTTTGTGGAGTAGTACCCAATTCTTTATTTTGGTTGTGCACAGGATGAACAAACAGCCGGCTTGTGCCACAACAGCGACATCCGGTAGGATAGGTGAACAGTGGTATTACATAGTGTGGCTTTTGATGTACAGGCACATTTTTTATAGTATTGATATGTCTTCATAGGTGAAATATACGAGTTACGCTAAGCTCTTAAATAGGTGAAATACACGAGTTACGCTAAGCATTTTACATAGGTGAAATACACGAGTTACGCTAAGCATTTAAATAGGTGAAATACACGAGTTACGCTAAGCATTTTACATAGGTGAAATACACGAGTTACGCTAAGCATTTAAATAGGTGAAATACACGAGTTACGCTAAGCATTTTCCCCAGGTGAAATACACAAGTTACGCTAAGCATTTTTCATAGGTGGGATACACAAGTTACGCTAAGCATTTTTTATAGGTGGGATACACAAGTTACGCTAAGCATTTTTCATAGGAGGGATACACGAGTTACGCTAAGCATTATTCATAGGTGAAATACACGAGTTACTCTAAACATGCTTCATATGTGAAATACACGAGTTACGCTAAGCATTTTTCACAGGCAAAATACATGAGTTACGCTCAGCATTTGACATAGGTGAAATACACAAGTTACTCTAAGCATTTTTACTATTAAATAGCCTAGCTAGGACGATTATTCAGGTAAATTAACGTAAGGTATTATAAAACAAAGTGAGGTACGATAAGGTACCACCAGGCAGAGCGCGGCACTTTAGGTCGTCATCTGCGGTATTCTGGGTGTTGAGGACCGCTATGTGGTATTCGCCTGGCTGTGATCCAACTGCCAGTTATGTCCGTGTAGCGGTGTATACCGCCAGAGTGTTCTTTGGTGAGGCTGTCTGCGGTGATTTCCGCGGTACTGTCTTCCTTCATGCTGTTAGTTGGCATCCTTACACAGGCATGGGTATATACTCAGCTGTCAGCCAAAGTCCACGAGGTTTCAACGTCCCGCCGCCGGGCATAGTGTCAGAGGGTCGCTGTGGTTATAGTGCCTGGACGTGAGGTAAGTACAGGTGTTGCGCCATGCAGATCACAGTGTCCAGGTACGGGTAGCTGTGTAGCTGTTTATAGGGGATAGCTTATCCGGGCCTTCCCCCAGTGGTGGCCCACAATCTTGGTGGTAGGAGGTTGAGGTGAGGCGTTCTCGCTTGGGGCTTGCCCTGTGCTTGTAGGTTGAGTATGTGGCAGCGCTGTAAATTGCCCTCTCCCTCTTTCCTCCACGTTCTCCGTTCAGGGTTGTTCTGCAATTCAGCTATGTGATATGTGGGGTCTGTGTCTGCGTTGCCTGTGCGGTCTGTCTTCCGCGGCCTGTGGGGTAGGCGCTGCACAGTCGGCCATTTGAGTGAAGCCGCGTGGTAGCTATCAGCCGTCGACGCCGAGTCACCCAGGCTCGCCATGGAGATGTTTGCCTGCCCGGTGGGGACCGGGATAACCCCCACCGGTCCAAGGGGGGGGGGGGTACACGGGGCCGGGCGGGCTCCAGTCGCGTTGTGGTTCGCTGTAGCCGGGATGGAAAGCGAGGCAGCGGCCGTCTGCTCCACTCCCCTCCCAGGTAGGCCTCAGTCCCCAATCCCCAGAGCATCTCACCGGGACCCAGATCCACCCGATTTCAGGTGCTCTAGCTGCACCGGGACACTCCAGGAGCTTGTGCCACAAATTTCTCGGGTGTTTCATGCGGATTTTAGAGGGTTTTTGCCCAATATTATATGGTTTCCTCAGGAGCTGTGGCGACTTGCATCCTGCCAGCAATGCCGCCCGGCCCCGCCCCCCTCCTTCACTATCTCAACGACTTCTTGTTTGTCGGTTTTCTAATTCATCACAGTGTTGTGGTTTGTCCATCTCTTCCTTTGGGGTTCCAACTAGTACGATTTTTCTTCCTGGGGATTTAGATACAGACTAAGCTTCAGGTTGTCATATCTCGTGTCATCTCTAGGGGGCTCCCTAGTGGGCTATTTGAATTCTGCAATCCCAACAGGGCCATTTGATTTTTGGCTGTAAGTCATGCCCATGGGGCGTGCTTTCAGTCACTTACTTTTCTTGACTGTGGTTGGTATTCATCTACCTTTTAACTTTTTTTACTTGCCTTTTGGGAGTTTGGAGTTTTGTTCCTCGTGGGTTACAATGGTCAGACATTTTGGCACAGTAAAACAGTGTCTAACTTGGCCTTTGAGCTGTTTACGGAGGCTGCAACTCAGTTGGTTTTGGTGCTTTTTTTCTGAGGGCTATGATGTGCAGGCCATTGGCGTGGTCAGATTCCTTTTTGGTGCTATTCCCGATTGTAGTGTTGGCCAAGCTCTGGGTCTCCGCTTTGGCAAAGAAGCAGGTTCTTTTCCATGCAAAAAACCTTAGTGTGGTTCATGTCGTTAACCAGTTATCTTTGGGTACTCTTCTGGGATGGGCTTTATTGCGACGGTTGGTTCTGCATTGCTTGGAATTTAATATTTGTTTGGGTGCAGGTGCCAGGTGTGTCTAATGTATTGCCGAGTCTTTTTCTCGCTTCCAGGAGGATAAATTTCAGGAGGTGACTCCAGAGGCAGAAGCTTGTGGAGGACCCTGAATTCTTCTGGAACCTCAGTTTTGGAACTTGACTGACTTGATTGAGAGATCCCTGTCTCCTAAGTCTTGGGCAGCATACTTGATGGTGTGGGATCAATTTGGTTGGTCTTCGTCAGAAAGTAGGTTGTTATCCACTTAGCCTTTCTTTCTGACTTGCGGCATCGAGGGACATCCGTGTCAGTGGAACAGGGTATGTCAGCTCTTTCAATCTTAATGCTCTTCATGTGATGGGAATTGCACTGTTGGAGACGTAAACTGGTGGCGGTCGTTAGGCATCCTGTATTTGTGCACTTTCTGGTAGACATAGGTGGGATCCTGCCTGCTATTTATATTTTCCCATTGGAGGCAATTCTGTTTCTGGTAGCCTTTTCTGTGTGTTTTTATGCAACTCTATGCGTCGGCAGATTGGTGGAGTTCTAGAGCTCAGTCACCCCTTTTTAGGAAGGAGGTTCTTTAGTTTCAAAAAGAAGTGGAATTTCGAATTTGGCGATCTAATACTGATCAAGCGGGTAGTGGTAGAGTGATTAGGATTGGAGCGTCCATAATTGCAGATACGTTCCAGTGCATGCATATGGGTTATTATCCATTCACTAGAGTGTTTATGTTGGTGTTGCGCTCGTTAGGAGTGGATTATACCGTATTGCGCTTGTTAGTAGTGAACTCCCAAACGAAAATAAAAAATTATAGTGGTTATTCAACGCATTCATTCCGCATCATTCTGACTCTGCAGGCAAGCAGGTTAGGTCTGTCAGACTCTTCCATTTGGCTGCTGGGTCGGTGGGAATGAGCAGGTTTTCGATTGTATGTTCGGCCTTTAATAGGTGCCTGGGTATGGTTAATGTTCGGTTGATTTCTTTATTGCTAGATATTCTCTATATGTTTGGATCCTTGGGCATTCTTTTATTTATTGGGCAGCTTGTCAGGTAGACCAGAGGTTGTATGACCAGGATCTTGGGATTACTCATCACCAGGTCAATGTTAGGTGGTGTGGGATCAGGGGGTTGCGCTGGCAGCATTTTTTTTTTTTGTTTTTAATTCTTTATTTTTGGTGTGCATAAAGGTTTACAACATTGCTTGTACAGCCACAGCAGCTCTCACAAGCGTACGTTTCAGAAAAAAAAGGAGCATTTACGTGGTCTGCGAGGGAACAGCACACATTTTTTTTATGAGCTTTCTTAACATCGTGTCTTCAACAAGTTAAACAACATTAATAATAATAATAGGTGATTACATGCTTAAATATTAGTGTGTTATCAGGTTTACGTCAACATTAGTAGGTATACAAAAAAATATAATAACATGCTACTAGGCTGGTTGTGATAGTCATGCTAACCTAGATGTGCAAATTGTTAAGCTACTTATAAAGAGATTGATCATGGTGAAATCATTTAGTACAAACAGTGAAACTATCATGTAATTTGCACATAATGCTTTTCAATTGGGAAGCATGTCAATCAAGAGTTTACCACCGCATGGCCCCTAGATGTCATTAGACCTGCTTATTTGGAGGGTCGAAACAGGACAGGCGCTTGAGAGCTGTTAAGTGCGGTGTGAGACATTGGTGGAGTATCAGGCAGGTGTCAAAGTGGCAGTGTTCAACTTGCGGTTTAGCCGATGCCCCCCGCAGACAGGTCACAGCTCCGAGCGTTCTCGATGTTCCTCTGGGTCGGTCCCTTCTCTGCAGGCTGCTGGTTAAAGCGTTATGGTCTCCTCACTAATAGGGAGGTATTGCAGGCAAAGCTGGGAGGTTGGTGCGGTATCTCATGTTGGGAGCCGAGATCTCGGGCAGGCATGGTGATCCTGTCGGTGCCGCAAGCGTCGGCTTGGTTTGTTTGTCAGTCATGTTTGGCCTGTGTCTGGAACCCATATTTTGAAGTTAAGTTCGTGAGGCATAGGGCTGGGTGTTTCTGGGCACATGTTTCTTGTCAGCCCGAATCGGCAGTTAGTTGATGTTGAGGGCATGTTGTAGCACGTCATCTCCGCCATTTTTAGTGCGGCCTCTGGGCTGATATCGCTGCAGCCTGGGTCGCTGGTGTCTGCACGACCACAAGGCCATAGGGTGGGGACCAGGATCACCCCCACCGGTCCAGAGGGGGGGGAACAGGGTCAGTTCCACCTAGCCTCGCGTGTTTGGCTAGGTCCTGGTAGGCATAATCGCGGGGCAGCGGCCGTCTACCCCACTCACCGCCCGGGTAGCCCTCATCTTGGGCGACAAGGATTTCCCCTCCAAGGGACTAAAACACCTTGGCAAGTCTCACCTCGGTACCAGGGTGCCTTCCTGCGAAGGGCCACGGCTGCCAGTCGTCAGGTGGGTGTTTAATCAGGGTTTTTTAGTTGATATTATAATAGATTGCAGGAGCTGCCCTTTTGTGCGGCCGCTCCGCATGGCGGCCCGGCCCGGCCCCCCTCGCTGGTTGCTTTTAAAAGGACAAACATGCCCAGGGGTCTAAGTCAAAGTGTCTTTGGAAAATTGTATTATCCTCACTCTCTTCACCTGCCTCCAGAACTTAGCCACCCATGGGAGGACCACCACATGTGTAAGTATGTACCCCTTTCCTCACATAACCACCAACAGGTGCCAGTGGCACTTCTACCAATGTGACAAAGCTTGAGTTGTATACCAGCAGAACATTGTCTTGAAGGGTTACACACATGCCTTCCATTCTCTCCCAATCTCTCCTCTCCAGCACATCTCCCAGCCCTATTGATCTACATATCTAAGCTTCCCCCATTCATAACGAAAGACTAATGTGTTGATATAGTATAATAATCAACCCTGTCTGAGTAGTTTCCTCTATACATAATTTTTTGAAAAAGGTCAGGGAGTGTGGGCAGCCAGTTTTACTTCTTCCTGTTTGGCGAAATATATCATTTGGAGGCATCTAAAATCTCCAAGTGGGGGGGTGTTGACTGCTGAGAAAAATAGCTGATTGAACGCTTTCTCCTTGAAAGCTTTGTGACAAAAGCACAGTTTTTTCTGATTGCCTCAGTGAAATGGGGAAATTTAACAAGATCTTCCAATTCTGGTAAGGCCCCGGATCTGAAGAAGGGCAACTTTTCTCCTCTCTCTGCCAATTCCTGGTGACACCTGTGGGAGAGCTGAGGGGATTCCCTGGGGTCCAGTGGTGTTGCTGGTCCTGCGGGCGCGCGAGGGAGCACTCTCCCTGGCTGAGTGATTCCTCTTCAGCTCCCTCACGCGCCGCGTACTCGCGCTGGCAGCAATTTTATCTGGAGAGATCGCTTCAGCGATATGTGACGGAACCAGTTATACTGCTGATTCTGCTAATCCACGCTGGTGGTTATTACCTGGGTCAAGAGTGCGCAATGCAAAAAGGGATATAATGAGGTGGATGTCGCTTCAACATGACAATATCACGATTCGTACAATGCTTGGGTGGATTGGTGATTTCTCATGTTGAACTAGAAGGAGATAACCATAATGCTATGCATACTGATTTGGTACATCTTACTCATGTTGGTTTGGATACATTTAAAATGTGGTTATGTGGTGGAATCTCGGTAAAAATAAATTTAGTAGGCCGAGATTACCACGTGGCATGTGTACGTGCATATGCTGACGTATCGATCAGTTGGTTGCACGAGGCAAGATACGATCAGTAGTGTACGGAGCATGTGCAAGAATACAGGATATAGTATTCCCCTCCTCCATTGTGCTGGACAGGCCATGCGGTCAAACAGGAAGTTAGTTCTTATTTGTGTTGATTGGTTAAGAGAATGTGCGGGTGGAGCTTAATATGGGAGGAGTTATGTGCCTATATAAGGAGCCTGCACTATTGTCCGGGGCTCAGAACTTGCTGTATTTTGGTGACATTAGTCCCTCTGAGTCCCGATCGGTGATCCAATAAAGAATCTCTTCCTTCCTGAAGAAACCTGTGTCCATCTCTCTGTGCTTCGCTTCCGTCAGTTTCTCCGGTATCATTTGGTGCATTGGCCGGGAAGCTCATCGTTCAACGGTAGCTGAGAGGCAGAGGCGTGAGACGGTCTATCTTTGCCCACGTTCTCTACGGCTGCACCCCTGAACTTCTGCGTGGACCTCCCTTCGTCTCGGCGCCACTGGTCCGTTGTCCAGGAGATCATCGGCCTCTACGTAAGAAGTGCTGGGGTGTCCCCGTCGATGAGTGTGAACTCAGGTTCAGGAACGAGGAGGTAAGACAACTGCTGTTTTAGACGGCAGACCCACTAGGGGTATACCGATTGTGCGGTAGGCCCAAAGGGGTTTAAATCTGTGTATCTGCCCCCTCTGTCGGAGGGAAGGAGCGAAGGCGCACCGCTCGATCGAACGCTCTTTAGTCAGACCGTTTGATTTTGTTAGTCAGGCGGGGCTCTGGTGTAAATAGCCCTAGCCGGACACCGGTGTCTTGTCTAGACTAGCGTTCTAGGGTGTATATTTTGGTCGCTAGGTCGGAGGGACCGGGAGACTAAGCGGCGTCTGTGTAAATTCGGTTCGCTAGCTCTCAACCTATCTGGGCTAAGTGGGAAGGCGTGTAAATTTGGAACCCACTAGACTTTTGATAGTTATCGACTAAGAGGCGTCTGTGTAAATTCGGTCCTCTAGCTCGCTATATGTGGTGCTTGGGCAGTGTGGCTAACCAAAACGGGTGTATATAGTTTTAGGTAGTCCATTCAAGGTACTGGCCAATAGTTTAGTTGGGAATTGTAAATGTGTTAAAGATTGTTTAGTAAAGTGTATATCTTGATAGATAGCGCGAGCTCAGCCGTCTAGCGAGAGTGTTAATAGTGTGTTGCTGTATTATAGTGCACGGTACCATAACCCTGTATATTTACTGACACTGTATATAAGTACTAATCATTGTCGTCCATTGCATGTTTAACACCATAACCACTAATAATTGTATTGTGACCTTAACTTGTGCTTTGACCTATGCTAACCGTACTGTAACCGCTATTTGTAAAAGACGATGTTACTGGGGTGTGTTATAGACGGGTAATTCATATATAGAGAATTATAGCGTGGGTGACTGTATAGTTTCGCCAAAGGGCATAATATTGATTATCTAGTGACTGGTGTAACAGCTGTGTGTGTACGGGAATTCCCTGAGTGTTTATTGTATTATTGTGTACGTTTCACTTGGTAACCGTACCACGTGGTGCTGTTGCCAGAGGAAACGGGTGTGACTGTTGAATAGTACGCGTGTATAGTATTCGTTGTCGACGACGTTCCATTGTTAAGTATGGGTGCGTCGCAGTCAACGATTCCGGATCCCTTAGGTTGTATGGTGAAGAATTTTAAAAAGGGATTTACAAAATGTGATTTTGGGGTTAAGATGTCTCCTGTACGTTTGGTCACTTTGTGTACTAGAGAGTGGCCTACTTTGGTTGCGGCATGGCCGCCACGTGGCAGTTTGGATCCAACTCTGGTACAGCGCTTACACGTGGCTGTATCGGGTAGGCCAGAACTTTACGGACAGTTTCCTTATATTGATTGTTGGAGACAGGCCGTAAATGACTCGCCAAAATGGATCCGGACATGCCACGAGGAGCAATGTCGCCTCATGGTGGCTAGGACTTGTTTGTCCACTAGGACTGGTGTTAGGCCCATTTTGGACACGCCCCCTGAGTCCGAGATCCCTTTACCGCCCCCTTACTTTCCTTTAAGAGGAAGTGACGCAAATGCAGGAAGTCCTGCACCCCTCCCCTCATTGCCCTCATCCACTTCCGCTTCCTCCTCCAGTACAGAATCCACCCCCTCTCGTACTAAATCTCCCCTTCCGGAACCAGAGCCAACCCCCATTAGATCCGAATATCCTGATTTGGCGCCACTTCAGACTTCCGGTCAAGCTTCTTCTAGCTCGACTCGAAGTGTTTTATTCACTACCTTTTCCCAAAACCAAGCTCCTACATCCTCATGCCCTATCTCTCCCCGACTGGAACCCATGACTGACGCCCCTCTACGTAGCCCCATACAAACCCGACAACTGACCGGTACCCAACAATTAAGACATTACCAGATGCCTCTTCGCCTGAATCCCGGGTCAGCCTATATCGATGCCGCAGGTCAAATGGCACATGCTGACCCAGTCTTCGTATATGTCCCATTCACGACAACTGATCTCTTAAACTGGAAGACCCACAATTCCTCGTATACTGAGAAACCACAAGCTATGACTGATCTGTTCACCTCAATAGTTCAGACACATAACCCGACATGGGCTGATTGCCAGCAGTTATTAATGACTTTGTTTAACAATGAGGAAAGGACAAGAATTAATCAAGCAGCCATTAAAGCGCTAGAGGATAGAGCCCGTGCTTTGAATCAAGCTAATCCAGCAGCATGGGCCGCAACACATTATCCCAATACCGATCCCGACTGGAATGTAAACGGTGCTGATATGGTTCAACTCAGAGCCTATAGAGACGCTATAATTGCTGGCATGAAAGCCGGAGGAAAGAAAGCCATTAATATGTCGAAGACAGTTGAGGTGATTCAGAAAAGTGATGAAGCGCCCAGTGTCTTTTATGACCGATTATTGGAGGCATACCGCTTGTATACCCCCTTTAATCCGGAAGACGCAGATAATTCCCGAATGGTGAACTCCGCCTTTGTCAGCCAAGCTTACGGAGATATTAAGCGCAAGCTACAAAAGTTAGAAGGGTTTGCAGGTATGTCAATCACTCAAATAATGGAGGTAGCGAATAAGGTATATATGAATAGGGAAACAGAAAGTAAGAAAGAGGAAGAGCGCAAGATGCGTAAAAAGGCTGATATGCTAGCGGTAGCGATCGCAGGCGTAGATAGACGGGGCCCAGATAGAGGCGATAGTAAGTGGAATGAGGAACCTCTAAGTAGAAATCAGTGCGCATACTGTAAGGAAGAAGGGCATTGGAGAAATGAGTGTCCGCGAAGAGAACAGTCTGAGAGAGACAGACCTAGGACAGGTTATGGAAACTTTAGAGGCAGAGCGAGAGGTAGAGGAGGCCCCGGAGGGAGTAATGGTAATAGAGGGAGTAATGGGAACAGAGGAAGTGTTAGGGAAGACAGGTATTTTCCAGCAGCGCAAAGGTCCCGCGATAGAGAAGGTAGGGACTTTGTAGGATTGGCTGACACGGTCATGGAGGACTATTGATACTGACCGGGCTCCATCCCCCTTGGTCGAGCGGAGCCTATGGTCGATGTATCAATAGGGGGAAAAAGGAGTGCGTTCATGATCGACACTGGTGCTGAACATTCAGTGGTGACTAATCTAGTTGCTCCTCCATCTGGAAGGACTATTACTGTGATAGGAGCAACTGGAAGAAGTGCTGAAAAACCGGTTCTTAAAAGTCAATGTATCTTCGCTTTCCAATGGGAAAACGCTGTAACGGGCTCAAAACGCCAAATGACCTGGACAAGACTGCCCCAAGGGTTTAAAAATTCACCTACCCTATTTGGTTCAGCTCTAAGTCAAGATCTACTGGATTTCGAGTCCATCCCAGGAGAGTGTGTATTGTTACAATATGTAGATGACTTGTTGATAGCAGCAGTTACAAAAGAAATATGTCAGCAAGCAACGCACGATCTACTACACATTCTCTGGAAGGCAGGATACAAGGTGTCTAGAAAGAAGGCTCAGTTGTGTTTGCCAACTGTCAAATATCTGGGATTCCATATCTCTGAAGGTCAAAGAATTATGGGGCCAGAGAGAAAAGAAGCTGTCTGCCAAATACCGATACCCAAGAATAGAAGACAAGTGCGAGAATTCTTGGGGGCAGCAGGCTTCTGTAGGATATGGATTCCCAGCTACGCGATACTGGCAAAACCTCTGTATGCAGCTATCAAAGGTACAGAGCACGACCCCTTCTTATGGACTCAAGAACAGCAAACGGAATTTGAAGATGTGAAGAATGCTTTGAAGAGTGCCCCAGCTTTAGGTCTACCTGATCACACACGACCATTCTACCTGTATGTACATGAGCAAAGAAGAATGGCTGTGGGAGTATTGACACAGTACTTGGGATCATGGCAAAGACCTGTTGCCTACATGTCTAAGCAACTGGATGCAGTGGCCAGCGGACTTCCACCTTGTCTAAGAGCCGTAGCTGCAGCCGCCCTGCTAGTAGCTGAAGCCGATAAACTCACTCTGGGTCAAGAACTTTATGTACGAGTCCCACATGCAGTACAGACGTTGTTGGATTACAAAGGAAATCATTGGTTTAGTAACAGCCGTATGACCAAGTATCAAGCAATGTTGTGTGAAAACCCAAGAGTGCATTTAGAGACTGTAAACACCTTAAATCCAGCTACCCTTTTGCCACAACCTACTGAAAGTCAACATGATTGTTTGGAAGTAATGGATGAAGTATTTTCAAGTAGACCAGATCTTCGTGATTTTCCCATCCAGAACCCCGATGTTCAATATTACACCGACGGCAGTAGTTATGTGAAAGAAGGGATCCGCTATGCAGGATATGCAGTAACAACAATAGACAAGGTGATAGAAGCTCGGCCACTGGCGAAAGGAACATCAGCACAAAAGGCAGAATTAATAGCACTAACACGAGCGTTACAATTGGCTGAAGGTTTAAGAGTGAACATCTACACGGACTCCAAGTATGCGTTTTTAACCACTCATGCCCACGGAGCTTTGTATAAAGAAAGAGGACTACTGAATTCAGAAGGCAAAGAAATCAAGTATGCAGCTGAAATCCTACAACTATTGGAAGCAGTGTGGGAGCCGAAAGAAGTCGGTATTATACATTGTCGAGCGCATCTGAGAGGAGATGGTGATGTAACCAAGGGAAATCGGATGGCAGACAGTACAGCTAAGCGTGCCGCTGAATCAGGAAGACAGGAATATGTGGGGCATATAGCTGCTCTTATACCAACTCCACTGTCTCAATGGACTCCAGTTTATACAGCTCAAGAAGAGGAGTGGTTAAAGACTGAACCTGGAAAGTACTTGGAGAACAAATGGTATCAGAATGGTAACAATGGTATCAGAAGATGGAAGAATAGTCATTCCAGCATCACTAGCGGTAGAAATTGTCCAAAATTACCACAACGGGACACATTCTGGGAGAGACAGTACAGAAGAATCTCTCAGAAAACATTTCTACATACCAAGATTGTCCAACTTGACTCAGGCCATTGTACGCAGATGTGTAACGTGTGCTAAAAATAATGCAAGACAAGGACCAGTAAAGCCACCAGGAGTCCAGTTTATGGGGGGACTCCCCATGTCCGATCTACAAATAGACTATACAGTGATGCCTAAATCGGGTGGACATCGTTACCTGCTTGTAATTGTGTGCACCTATTCAGGCTGGGTAGAAGCATGTCCTACTCGTACAGAGAAAGCAGGAGAAGTTGTGAGATTCCTGCTACGAGAAATAATACCCCGATATGGACTACCTTGCTCTATAGGATCGGACAATGGTCCAGCTTTTGTTCATCAGTGCCTACAACAACTGACTCATATGCTTGGTATAAAGTGGAGGCTTCATACTGCATATAGACCCCAGAGTTCTGGTAAGGTAGAGAGAATGAATAGAACTATTAAGAATCAGTTGGCTAAAATGTGTCAGGAAACCCAACTTAAGTGGAACGTTCTCTTACCCATAGCTCTATTGCGAATCCGCAGTACCCCTACCAGAAGGATGGGCCTCTCTCCTTTTGAAATCATGTATGGGCGACCACCTCCCGTACTTGGTAACTTAAGGGGGGATTTGAGTCAGTTGGGAGAAGGAATTACCCGGCAGCAGGTTGTAGAGTTGGGTAAGACTATGGAGGAGGTACAGAAATGGGTACAAGATAGATTACCTGTGAATATTTATCCCCCTGTTCATAGTTATCATCCAGGAGATCAAGTGTGGATTAAAGAGTGGAATAATGTACCGTTAGGGCCCAAGTGGAGAGGTCCTTATGTTGTTCTTTTGTCTACCCCTACAGCGATAAAAGTAGCCGAAGTGACTCCGTGGATACATCACTCCAGGGTTAAACCAGCAGCAGTCGATTCTTGGCAAGTTACAGCAGATCCAGAGAATCCCTGCAAGATCCGGTTGAAACGCACTACTCAGTCGGAGTAACGAGGAACTTTGTGGATTACAAATTTTATTGTTACAGGGATTTGGTGAAGTGAGTGTTTTTAGACGGCCATAATAAAGCCTGTCCGCTCACCGACATATAGTATATTAGCCAGGAAAGTCTCGAAGGGACTCCTGTGAAGACGAGCAGAACTCCATTCCCTGCAGCCCTTACATCCTGGAAGCTGAGGTGCCTTCGCACGGACGAAGACTGAGGATGACGGCGAAAGATGTGTTTTTGATAATGTCTATTTATGTGTGTTTTTATATTCAGGAAGGTAGAGGTACCGACACTCCTAGCTGTGAGGTATGCATTAAGACTACGAGAACAGGTAACCATATTTCCCAAACCCTAATTTGGCATTCACAATACGAGTGTAAAGGAGATGTATCAAGATGTAGATACCTTAATATAGAATATAGTGTGTGCCATTTAGGAGTAGGAGAACCTAAGTGCTTCAGTCCGGAGTATCAACCTCGTGCAATTTGGTTGACTCTCAGGAATGGAGATCCTCAGGGGACCCTAATTAATAAGACGGTGTTAGAATCCGTACATTCTTCGGGTGTTCTGCTATTTGATGCATGTAAGGCGATATCAAGTGGTAGAAAGCCGTGGAATGTATGTGGGGATCTTAGATGGGAGAGGACGTATGGGTCTAATGATAAATATATTTGTCCCAGTAGTAAAAATAAATATGTGAGTCCTAGATGCCCAAATAGAGAGTATAACTTTTGCCCATATTGGTCTTGTGTGGGGTGGGCAACTTGGGGACAGACAGTAGACAAGGACATGATAGTGACTAAGTTGCCTACTAGCCCATATTGTAAGTCTATGGAATGCAACCCAGTCCATATACTTATAAATAACCCCGACAAGTTCTTAGACAAGTATGGAAATTTATTTGGGTTTCAAATATATGGGACGGGTTTAGATCCTGGGACAGTATTGTTTATAGGGATAGAGACTGATACGGTATCCTCCCAAACTCATCAAGTATATCATTCCTTTTATGAAGAGATGAGTATAGATAATAAGATCCCCCATAATGCTAAAAACCTGTTCATTGATTTAGCTGAAAGTATTGCCGGTAGTCTTAATGTTACCAACTGCTATGTGTGTGGAGGTACTAACATGGGAGACCAATGGCCTTGGGAAGCAAAGGAGGTAATGTCCGGTTCTGAGGCAGTTGAACAATTAATATCTTCACAAGCCGATTATCATATGAGTGTTAGAGGTAAATCTGAGTGGAGATTAAAGACCTCCATCATAGGTTATGTTTGCATAGCAAGGAAAGGAATAATGTATAATACTTCTGTAGGAGAATTAACTTGTCTAGGGCAAAAAGCTTATGATGATGATACAAAGAATACAACTTGGTGGTCGGCTTCAAATGTCTCAGAACCATCTAACCCGTTTGCAAGATACGCCAATTTAAAGGATGTGTGGTTTGACCTATCCATCACATCTACCTGGAGAGCCCCAGCAAATTTGTACTGGATCTGTGGTAAGAAAGCCTATTCGGAGTTGCCACAGGACTGGGAAGGGGCATGTGTGTTGGGTATGCTTAAACCATCCTTCTTCTTGTTACCTATTGAAACAGGTGAGACTTTAGGTGTTAAAGTGTATGATGTGAATCATAGGAAGAAAAGGGGACCCATAGAGATAGGCGCCTGGGAAGATAATGAATGGCCTCCCCAGCGTATTATAGATTATTATGGGCCAGCCACGTGGGCAGAAGATGGTACCTTTGGTTATAGAACCCCCATTTATATGCTCAACCGCATTATAAGATTACAGGCGGTGGTTGAGATTATTACTAACGAGCCATCACAAGCGCTCAATCTTCTAGCGAAGCATAATACCAGGATGAGGACAGCAGTCTACCAAAATAGATTAGCCTTGGATTACCTTTTGGCAGTAGAGGGAGGTGTATGTGGGAAGTTTAACCTGAGCAATTGCTGTCTTCAAATAGATGACGAAGGGCAAGCAATAGCTGAGCTTACTAGCCATATGGTTAAACTAGCGCATGTGCCTACTCAGGTATGGAAAGGGTACAATCCAAGCAGTTGGTTTGGTAGCTAGTATGAGTGGTTTGGAGGGCTTAAGGCAGTGGTAGGTGGAGTCCTACTGATTTTAATGTTGTGTCTACTCCTACCGTGTCTTATACCCTTAGTAGTTAGGTCTGTGCAAAGCCTGATAGAAAATATAGCAGAGAGGAAGGCTGCTGCACAGATAATGGCAATTTATAAATATGAGGCTCTAGATCAGGGAGAACCAATGCAGGAAGATGAATGTTGAAGATTCACATCATAAGATAAGTCTGGTCTGGTTCAAGGTAACTTGCGGTGTATGCAAACTAAGGTTAAGTGATGCCTCAAGTAATTGTAAAATATCAAGAGGCATCAAAGGGGGGAATGTGGTGGAATCTCGGTAAAAATAAATTTAGTAGGCCGAGATTACCACGTGGCATGTGTACGTGCATATGCTGACGTATCGATCAGTTGGTTGCACGAGGCAAGATACGATCAGTAGTGTACGGAGCATGTGCAAGAATACAGGATATAGTATTCCCCTCCTCCATTGTGCTGGACAGGCCATGCGGTCAAACAGGAAGTTAATTCTTATTTGTGTTGATTGGTTAAGAGAATGTGCGGGTGGAGCTTAATATGGGAGGAGTTATGTGCCTATATAAGGAGCCTGCACTATTGTCCGGGGCTCAGAACTTGCTGTATTTTGGTGACATTAGTCCCTCTGAGTCCCGATCGGTGATCCAATAAAGAATCTCTTCCTTCCTCAAGAAACCTGTGTCCATCTCTCTGTGCTTCGCTTCCGTCAGTTTCTCCGGTATCAGTTACAAGCAATAATGACACAGGCGCTGGCTTTGGGGGACGCATACCCCTCCATCTAGTAGGGGTGGGGTCTGCGGTGGCGGGTTTTCTGCGCCAGCAAGTTTGGTAAATGAATAATGCCCGGACGGGCTTGGGTAGTTGCAGCCTGAATTTAGTTGATGACGAAGAACAGGCTGAAGAGGCTCTGGAAGAAGTTTAAAGTGTACCTGTCTGCTGGGTAAAACCAGCAGCTGACAGTATTTGGTTATGCTGGTTTAAATAAAGCTGTGGCCGTTGCCCTTACCCACTTAACATGGTGTTGCGTTACTTATTGGGAATGGAAGGGTAACAGGATTTGGTGATCGAAGGAGTCAGCAGTCAAGGCCAACCCCCGGAGCGAATAGGTAGGTGGGAGCATGACTGCTGCCCTGAGGGGTTGGCATAGCAACCAAAAGGATACAGTTGGCTTTACATTTGAAAGCATGGAATTCTGGGAAAATTTACCAGACTACTGGTGAACAATGCTGAGGGAGCCTGGCAGTGTCTTTCCCCACCCACCCTCCCCAACTGTTCTGTTATGGAATTGTTGTTTTGTCTTGTGTTTTCTTTGTTCTCATTTTGTCACAGCTGCAGGTTTCCTGCACTAGCAAGTTTGGTAAATGAATAATGCCCGGATGGGCTTGGGGAGTCGCAGCCTGAATTTGGTTGATGACGAAGAACAGGCTGAAGAGGCTCTGGAAAAAGTTTAAAGTGTACCTGTCTGCTGGGTAAAACCAGCAGCTGACAGTATTTGGTTATGCTGGTTTAAATAAAGCTGTGGTCGTTGCCCTTACCTACTTAACATGGTGTTGCGCTACCTATTGGGAATGGAAGGGTAACAGGATTTGGTGATCGAAGGAGTCAGCAGTCAAGGAAGGAGACGCTCTAACCCAGGGGTAGGCAACCTACGGCACTAGTGCCATGCACGGCACTCGAGGTGTCTTTCCACGGCACTCAAGGCTGCTAGAGCCAAACAGGGTCTGGCCTATCAGGAGTCTCAGTGAAACTTCAGATATCTGCTAATACAAAGAGGTAGTGAAGGACAATCCTCAATTTATGCATTGCAGTACTTAGAGGAAGTGATCTCAGATCACTTCCTCCCAGCACTTGTGAATGGGAATCCACACTGTAGTAGAGCAGCCCACAGCTGATGTTGCAGCTCCTGTCCTTGACCTGTACCTGCCCAGGCTGGTCCCCACTGGAACCCAGGGAAGCCACCCACACTGCTAGATATACACAGACCTGCAGAACAAGCCTCCCCTCATACAAATAATACGAACAGCCCACACACAAACATACACACAATCCCCACAAACGCAACACCACTAACAATCTACATACATGCACACAATCCCACATGCAGCCTCTCACGTGCAAAACCCCAAACAGCCCCCATACACTACCTAACACACAATGTGACATATCCATCTACACACAATTCCACAAGCAGCCCTCATACACAGCCCACATTCATATGTATCATACACGATACCATAAACTACTAATGAACATATACAATATAATAGCTCATATACGCACAAATACAACGATGCAAAGCAATTACAGTATAAATAACACAAGCAGAATACGGCAGCACACACACCTCAATTTAAAAAAATAGGATCGGCAGGGCCGTTTGAAGGAATTTGGGGGCCCCAAGCAAAATGGACATGGTGCCCACCCCCCCCCCCCCGCACGCAAAGCCTACAAGAACCACAGCATAGTCATACAGTTTAAGTTCACCCACACTTTATATAAATAAAAAAGGTTTACAGTGCAAATACTGCTGTTGCATATAATGTGCATAAAACTTGAACATTTCCAACAATTGAAAATTCCCTGTGTTCTCCTCATCTTCCCTTCTCCTCACCCCCTCCCTGTGTTCTCCTCACCCCCTCCCTGTGTTCTCCTCATCTCCCCTTCTCCTCACCCCCCCTCCCTGTGTTCTCCTCATCTCCCCTTCTCCTCACCCCCTCCCTGTGTTCTCCTCATCTCCCCTTCTCCTTACCCCCTCCCTGTGTTCTCCTCATCTCCCCTTCTCCTCACCCCCCTCCCTGTGTTCTCCTCATCTCCCCTCCTCCTCACCCCCCTCCCTGTGTTCTCCTCATCTCCCCTTCTCCTCACCCGCTGTCAGGGTACCTGTGGTCTCTACCTCCGAAAGAGGTAGAGACTTAGCTGTTCCTTCATCCAGACGGCCTGATGGCTCCCTTCCCCACGGTCTATCCGGTCATGCAAGGCCGGCCGCGAGGGAGTGACTGCCTTTTACAGCATCTAGGCAGGAAGTTGTCATCAGGACACTCCTCCGGAACGACCTGTCACTCAATTGCTGCAGGACCAATCAGGACGCCTCAGAGGCGTGGTTACTGCTCTGAACAGGGTATTTAACAGAGCTTCTTTCATTAGCTCATTGCCCTGTCGTGGTTCTAGCTTGTTCTAGTCACTCAGTGCTTGTGTATTCTATTATCCCTTTTGGTTTTGACCCGGCTTGTTTACCTTACTCTGCTTATCTCTGTTACCCTTGATTCGGCTTGTCTCTCGCTTACCTGTCTTCTGTTACCCTCAACCTCGGCTTGTCTTTGACCATTCTATACGGTACTGCTTACGTTAGTCCGGCCATTCTAAGGTCCGGTATACGTATCTGGCTACTGTTTGTACTCTGCGTGTTGGATCCCTGTCCCGATCCTGACATTACGACAGGGCCAATGGATCCTGCAAGTACAAACAGTCAGCTGGCTTCTCCTGATCCTAGGTTTGAAGCCATGGATCACAGAATGGATCAGATGGCGCTTGCGCTACAGGCTCTATTATCTCGTGCCAATAACCCACCAGAGGAGATACGTAATACCCCTGTTTCTCCTGTCGGTTCAGGTCTAGAGGTAGCCACAGTGGGTGCTTCTTCTCGCATTACCCCCCCAGTACGCTATGGTGGGTCTCCTGAGAAGTGTCGTGGTTTCTTAAACCAAATTAGTATCCACTTTGAATTGCAACCTCGCTCTTATCCTACAGATAGGGCAAAGGTAGGATTTATTATCACCCTACTTATTGAGAAAGCTCTGAGATGGGCCAACCCATTATGGGAGAACGATAACCCATTAGTTTATAACTATAACGCCTTTGTAGCTGCTTTTAGAAGAACATTTGACCCTCCAGGTAGAAAGGTTAATGCAGCCAGATTACTGTTGCATCTGAGACAGGAGAACCAAACACTGGTGGATTATGCACTAGAGTTCAGGTCTCTGGCGTCAGAAGTCAAGTGGAATGAGCAGGCGTATATGGATGTATTTTTGAATGGCTTATCTGAAGTAATCCTTGATGAGGTTGCTACCAGAGAACTCCCTGAGAATTTAGAGGATTTAATTTCGTTCATCTCTCGTATAGATGAACGTTTAAGAGAGAGACAGAACACTCGAGAGAGGAACCGGAGACCTTCTTTTAGGTTAGCCCCCGCTTTTCCAAGTCCTGACTCCACGGTATCTTTGCTTCCTGAACCTATGCAGATAGGGTATACCCGCCTCTCTGAGGAGGAAAAACAGTACAGGAGAAGAGAGGGTTTGTGTATGTATTGTGGAGCTAAGGGTCATTTACTCTCGAACTGTTCTAACCGCCCGGGAAACGCTTGCACCTAAGTCTCTCTAGAGGACAGGCCTTGGGTGTTTCTATTTTGTCCTCTACTCCTAATTATAAAGATCACAGGCTTCTGCTACCAGTTTCCTTAACTTGCGGGAGGGAAGTAGTAAGGGCTATGGCTTTGATAGATTCCGGTGCTGCTGAGAATTTTATCGACCAAGCCTTTGCTAGTAAAAACAATTTCCCATCCCAGCTAAGGGAGACACCCTTGGCCGTTGAGGCCATAGATGGTAGACCACTACTAGACCCTGTTATCTTTCGTGAGACCATACCCATTGATTTAAATGTTGGTATCCTACACGTGGAGAATTTATCTCTTCTGCTCATTTCGTCTCCTTCCGTTCCCATAGTTCTGGGGTACCCATGGTTGAAAGAACATAACCCTATTATCGATTGGGAGTTAGGGGAGATACTCTCGTGGGGCCAGGGCTGCCAGGATCGGTGTTTGTGCAAGGTTTCTCCATTAGCTAATATTAACATACAGGAGAACCCTACTCAGGCCACAGAAAGACAAATACCAGACCTTTACCTAGACTTAAGGGCAGTGTTTGACAAGAAGAATGCCGATTCTTTGCCGCCACACAGGTCATTTGACTGTAAAATTAAGCTTCTACCCGGGACTATGCCTCCGAGGGGCCATGTATATCCTTTGTCTGTTCAGGAAAACTCGGTTCTAGAGGAGTATATTCAGGAGAATTTAGAAAAGGGATTCATCAGGAGGTCTTCTTCTCCGGCCGGGGCGGGGTTCTTTTTCATTAAGAAGAAGGATGGCACGCTGAGACCGTGTATCGATTACCGAGGCTTGAATAAAATAACTGTCAGAAATGCCTATCCTATCCCACTGATTACCGAGTTATTTGATCGTCTTAAGGGCTCCAAAATCTTCACCAAGTTAGATTTCAGAGGGGCTTACAATTTGGTGAGAATCCAGCAAGGTCACAAGTGGATGACGGCATTCAATACCCGGTATGGCCATTACGAATACACTGTTATGCCATTTGGACTATGCAATGCTCCTGCAGTATTTCAAGATTTGATTAATGAGGTACTTAGGGAGTTTCAGCATGATTGTGTTATTGTTTACCTGGACAACATACTAATACACTCTAAGGAGATTGAGACTCACCATAGACAGGTCAGAAAGGTGTTACACAAACTTCTGCAACATGGTCTATACTGCAAATTGGAGAAGTGCAGTTTTGTGATTTCTGGGGAAGGTTTTAAAATGGATCCTGGTAAACTCCAATCTATTTTAGACTGGCCTTTGCCCAAAGGACTCAAGGCTATCCAAAGGTTTATTGTTTTTTCCAACTACTATAGGCGCTTCATTAAGGGTTACTCCTCTATCATTGCGCCTATTACCAATATGACCAAACAAGGGGCTGATACTAAGTTCTGGTCTGAGGAAGCTCTTGTTGCTTTTAAGACTCTCAAGGAACTTTTTGCCTCAGCTCCCATTCTAGTTCATCCTGATACGACTCTGCCTTTCTTGCTCGAGGTCGATGCTTCTGAGACAGGAGTTGGGGCTGTTCTGTCTCAAAGGTTAGGGGTGGATAAACCGTTACACCCTTGTGGTTTCTTATCTAAAAAAATTTCTGGGCCTGAGAGCAGATATGACATCGGGGAGAGGGAACTGTTAGCGGTCATTAAGGCTTTAAAGGAGTGGAGACATTTACTGGAAGGGACACTACACCCTGTTACTATTCTAACGGATCATAAGAACTTGTCTTATATTGGGGAGGCTAAGCGCTTGTCCGCCAGGCAGGCTCGCTGGGCTTTGTTCCTTACTCACTTTAATTATGTTCTTACGTATAGACCTGGTTCTAAGAACTCTAAAGCCGATGCTTTGTCTCGTCAATATGAACCATCCACTATAACTGAACCACTTCTGTCCTCCATAGTTCCTAAGGGGAATATCATCGCGAACACGAATCTCAGGATTCACTCTCCATTGCTTTCTGAGATCATGAAGTTTCAGCATTTGGCACCCAAACAGACTCCTGGGGATCGACACTTCGTTCCTGCCGCTCTCCAACTGGATGTGCTACGCTGTCTCCATAACAGCAAGGTGGCTGGGCATCCTGGCATCCGCAAGACTTATGCGCTGGTCTCTAAAGATTTTTGGTGGCCTGACTTACGCAAGGATATTAAAGAATTCATCGGGGCATGTGAAGTTTGTACCAAGACCAAGCTACCCCATTCGCTTCCATGCGGATTTCTGCACCCTTTAGAGGTTCCTGAAAAGCCTTGGTCCTGCCTGGCAATGGACTTCATTGTTGATTTGCCTATTTCTAAAAAGCAGACTGTCATCCTCACTGTGGTAGACAGATTTACTAAAATGGCTCACTTCATTCCCTTACCTAAACTCCCATCTTCGCCCGAATTAGCGGAGATATTCACCAGGGAGATTTTCCGTTTGCATGGGATACCTTCCCAAATTGTCTCTGACAGAGGCTCCCAATTTGTTTCCCGTTTTTGGAGATCATTCTGCTCCCAACTAGGCATCAAATTGAATTTCTCCTCTGCCTATCATCCTCAGTCCAATAGAGCTGCTGAACGCACTAACCAAAAGGTTGAACAATATTTACGTTGTTTCGTTTCAGAACACCAGGACGATTGGGTCGGTTTGATTCCTTGGGCGGAGTTTGCACATAACAATCTCATTTGTGATTCTACGCATTCTAGCCCTTTTTTCTTGAATTATGGCTTTCATCCTTCCATCCTTCCTTCGGAGTCTTCTTCTCAAGGGATACCGTCGGTGGATGTTCATGTTGCCAATTTAAGAAAGTTGTGGGATCAAACTCGACAAATCCTTCTGCACAATTCTACGCTGGTTAAAAGACACGCTGACAAACGTAAAAGGGCAGCACCGGTGTTTGTTCCAGGCGATAGAGTATGGTTAAGTACTAGAAACATTCGGTTAAAAGTGCCGTCTATGAAGTTTGCTCCTCGATATATTGGACCTTAGAGGGTACTGTCTCAAATTAACCCAGTTGCGTATCGTTTAGCGTTGCCTAATGCCTTACGCATTCCTAATTCATTTCATGTTTCCTTGCTAAAACCATTAATATGTAACAGGTTCTCCTCCACGATCGCCCCTCCCCGCTCAGTTCAGGTGGAGGGTCAGGAGGAGTATGAGGTCAATTCCATCGTTGATTCTCGAATCTCCCGGGGGAAACTGCAATATCTGGTCGATTGGAAGGGTTATGGTCCTGAGGAGAGAAGTTGGGTACCTCAGGAGGAGGTGCATGCTCCCCGTCTCCGCAGGGCGTTTCACTCTAGATTCCCTTCTCGCCCTGGTGTATTCCGCCCGGTGGGCGTATCTGAGAGGGGGGGTACTGTCAGGGTACCTGTGGTCTCTACCTCTGAAAGAGGTAGAGACTTAGCTGTTCCTCCATCCAGACGGCCTGATGGCTCCCTTCCCCACGGTCTATCCGGTCATGCAAGGCCGGCCGCGAGGGAGTGACTGCCTTTTACAGCATCTAGGCAGGAAGTTGTCATCAGGACACTCCTCCGGAACGACCTGTCACTCAATTGCTGCAGGACCAATCAGGACGCCTCGGAGGCGTGGTTACTGCTCTGAACAGGGTATTTAACAGAGCTTCTTTCATTAGCTCATTGCCCTGTCGTGGTTCTAGCTTGTTCTAGTCACTCAGTGCTTGTGTATTCTATTATCCCTTTTGGTTTTGACCCGGCTTGTTTACCTTACTCTGCTTATCTCTGTTACCCTTGATTCGGCTTGTCTCTCGCTTACCTGTCTTCTGTTACCCTCGACCTCGGCTTGTCTTTGACCATTCTATACGGTACTGCTTACGTTAGTCCGGCCATTCTAAGGTCCGGTATACGTATCTGGCTACTGTTTTGTAGCGGTACTTACCTTATCCAGGGGCCGGACGCGGTCCTCTCTTCAAGCCGCGCGCGGTCCTGCGGCTGCACGAGCCGCGCGCGGCTCGTCCGACTGTTCAGACAGGAAGGCGGGCAGTGACCGCGAGAAGCGGTCACGTGTCCCGCCTGCAGCTAAGAGCGCGCCGCGAATCTCGGGCGCGCTCTTAAAGAGACAGTGGGAGCCTAAATTGCAAAAAGGCTCCCATTGGCTCCTGTCATGCCAATCACCCCATACACTTACCTGTTGGGGGAGTGGAAGTGACAGGAGCCAATCACATTAGTTTGAAGGCTACTTATACTTACCCTTTTCCCTTAGTTCGTTGCCCTATCGTGGTTTCTGCTACAGTTCCCTTTAGTGCTTGTTGTGTTCAGTTGTGTTTCTCCGTATTTGACCTTGGCTTTGTATTCTGACTTCGTTTTCGCTTTATCCTATTCTGTACTGTTTGCCGGCTTGCTGATTCCTGTGTACCAGTCCCCGGCTAGTTTTCGTTTACGCTGTCTCTTTGTGCCCTTGACCTCGGATCGTTCCTGACTCTGTCTTATCCTATTACGTCGAGTCCGGCCACACTAAGGTCCGGTAGACGTATCTCTCCTCTGTACTGTCTTCTGTTAGGCTGGATCCTGCGTGTAGGGGTATATACTCGTTACATTACGATAGGGCCATGGACCCCGCAGATTTAGCTCAACAGATGGCGACCCATGAGGCTAGATTTGTAGAGCAGGATCACCGTATGGATCACCTAGATCAGAGCAGGATCACCGTATGGAATACTTCAGGAAGCAGGGGTGCAGGAGGGTTAGGTGCGGTAGCTAGAACCATTCCAGCAACCGCACCTAACCCTCCTGCACCCCTGCTTCCTGAAGTATCGACTATGCCTAACGCTACAGCACATTTAACGCCTCCTCCTAGGTATGGAGGGGATTCTAAGACATGCAGAGGGTTCATTAACCAAATAGAGTTTCATTTTGAAATGTATCCACGTTCATTTCCCACAGAGAGGTCTAAAGTTGGGTTCTTTATGCACCAACTTACCGACAAAGCACTTGAATGGGCAAACCCTATTTGGGAGGCTAATGGACCTATGGTGCATAACTTTCACAGTTTCCTAACAGCTTTTCGCAGAACTTTTGATACTATGAAAAGGTCTAAGAATGCCGCTAGAGCATTAATGAGGGTTAAACAGGGTTCTAGGTCTGTGGCTGATTACGCTATACAGTTTCGTACCCTTGCCTCACAGGTCGATTGGACCAATAATGGGTTAACTACGGCCTTCATGGAAGGTTTATCAGACTCTATATTGGATGAGGTAGCAGCTAAGGAGCTTCCTATTGCCTTAGAGGACCTTATTGACTACCTCATCGATATAGATAATAGGATTCGTGACAGGCTCTATACTAAGAACAGGAATAGACGTTTTGTTACACCTATTCAACCCAGAGTTAATATACCGGAGAGTGTTAAAGTATCTGAAGAGGAACCTATGCAATTAGGGGTTGCCAAACTCTCAGATACTGAGAAATTACATAGGAGAAGGGAGGGACTCTGCCTATATTGTGGTAAGAGAGACCATATGGTAAAGGAGTGTCCTCTGCTCCCGGAAAACTCTCGCACCTAAGACCTTATAGGGGACTGGCCTTGGGTGTGATTTCTAAGTCTCCTACATTGCCTCCTAACCGACTGCTTCTCCCTGTTTCTTTACATATGGGAGAGAGTTGTATGGTTGAAAACATAGACGCCCTGGTTGATTCTGGGGCAGCCGAGAACTTTATAGACTCTGGTTTTGTAAAGAGAAACAATATTCCCATCAGAGAGAAGGAGATACCCTTGGCCGTTGAGGCCATAGATGGTAGACCATTGATATCTCCTGTTGTTACTCACGAGACTGCACCGCTACACATGTACACAGGGGTTCTACACTATGAAACCATTCGGTTCCAGGTCATCACCTCTCCCTCTTCACAGTTGGTGTTAGGGTATCCATGGTTACGTGCCCACAATCCCATTTTTGACTGGGAGACAGGGCAGATAAAATCATGGAGTGAAGCCTGCCATGAGTCATGTACTATTGAAGTCACGCCTGTGAATTCTATTAACGTTCCTACTGTTCCTCCTTTATCTACGACAATACCCTCTCAGTATTTAACTTTAAAGACTGTCTTTGATAAAAGAGAGGCTGACAAATTACCGCCTCACAGACCCTACGATTGTGCTATTGATTTGTTGCCTGGTACTATACCTCCTAAGGGCAGGGTGTACCCCCTATCGGTTCAAGAAAACCGTGTCATGGAGGAGTACATTAAAGAGTCATTAGACAAGGGATTTATTAGAAGATCCTCTTCTCCGGCTGGAGCGGGGTTCTTCTTTGTATCAAAGAAAGAAGGTGATTTAAGACCTTGCATTGATTATAGAGGTCTTAACAAGATCACCATCAAAAATGCTTACCCTATACCTCTAATAACAGAATTGTTTGACAGGCTCAAACATGCTACGGTATTCACCAAATTAGATCTTAGAGGAGCATACAATTTGATACGTATTAAAAAGGACCACGAATGGAAGACAGCCTTTAACACTCGGTCAGGTCATTATGAGTATACCGTCATGCCATTTGGGCTTTGCAATGCCCCAGCAGTGTTCCAAGAATTTATTAATGATGTCTTAAGGGACTTTATTCACTCATTTGTTATTGTGTACTTGGATGACATTTTAATATATTCTACTGACATTCACGCTCATCACAGACATGTTACAACAGTTCTGAAGACCCTTCTTGCTAATGGTCTTTATTGCAAATTAGAAAAATGTCTATTCGACCAGTCCGAGGTCCAGTTTTTAGGGTATTTGATTTCCGCCGAGGGTTTTCGGATGGATCCCCAGAAGCTCGCTGCAGTCATAGAATGGCCTCTGCCGCAAGGTCTGAAAGCCATCCAGCGTTTTCTGGGTTTCTCTAATTATTATAGACGTTTTATCAAAGGTTTTTCGTCTATAGTAGCGCCTATAACTCGTATGACTAAAAAGGATGGCAATACACGTGTCTGGTCTACTGAGGCACTTCAGGCTTTTGACTTTCTTAAAACTACGTTCGCCTCTGCCCCTATTTTACAGCATCCTGTCCCCTCATTGCCATATATACTTGAGGTTGATGCTTCCGATATAGGGGTAGGTGCTGTCTTATCCCAAAGAGAGTCTCCTGACAAGCCATTGCATCCTTGTGGCTTCTTTTCTAAACAAATGGCCAAGGCAGAGAGGAATTATGATGTGGGTAATCGCGAACTCCTTGCTATCATTTTAGCACTCAAAGAATGGAGACATTTGCTAGAAGGAACTAAGGATCCTATTCTCATATTTACAGATCATAAGAACCTATCCTACCTTAGCGAAGCTAAAAGATTGTCTTCAAGGCAGGCTAGGTGGTCACTGTTCTTGTCTCATTTTAATTATATAATCACCTATAGGCCAGGTGACCGGAACACCAAAGCGGACGCTCTGTCCAGACAATTCGAGACTATTGACAAACAGGAGATTGATGTCACTCCTGTCATTCCCCCAGACAGGATAATAGCAACTACTATATTGTCTATTTCCTCGTCCCTCTTGCAGGCCATACAAGCGAAACAAGGCATGGCACCCAGCGAGAGGCCTAATGATAAATTGTTCGTTGACATTCCCGAGAGACGGGATATTCTGTCACTTTATCACGATACTAAGACTGCTGGACATCCTGGTATTTCCAAAACAGTGTCAGCCGTTTCTCGGTATTTCTGGTGGGATACCTTACGTAAGGATGTTACTGACTATATAAGTGCTTGTACTACTTGTGCATGTATGAAAACCTCTCGTAGAGTTCCTTGTGGGCTGTTGCATCCGTTGCCCGTTCCCGAGAGACCTTGGTCTAATCTATCAATGGATTTTATTGTTGAATTACCCCCTTCGAATGGTAACACAGTCATCCTAATGATAGTAGATCGGTTTTCCAAAATGGCTCACTTTGTGTCTCTTCGCAAGTTGCCCACTTCCAAGGAATTGGCTCTTATCTTCGCTAGAGAAGTGTTTCGATTACATGGTATTCCCTTATCTATTGTATCCGATAGGGGTAGCCAATTTATTTCCAGGTTCTGGAAAGCCTTTTGTTCGGAGATGGGTATTTCCCTCTCATTTTCTTCCGCTTACCATCCCCAGTCTAATGGAGCTGCTGAACGTGCCAACCAGTCTCTTGAGCAGTACCTCCGTTGTTTTGTGTCTCACCATCAGGACAATTGGTCTGACCTGCTTCCTTGGGCTGAATTTGCTCGGAATAATGCCACTCATGATTCTTCCGGCAAAAGCCCTTTTTACGTTGTCTATGGCCAGCATCCCGTTGTTCTTCCGGCTGCATTCTCCTCTCAGGGCATGCCAGTTCTGGATGAGCATTTGGCTGGTTTGCGTAATACTTGGGAGCAGGTTCAGCGTTCTTTGGTGGACTCTGCTGCCCGCCAGAAGGCTCAGGCTGACAAGCATCGCAGAGCGGCTCCTTCCTATGTTGTGGGGGACAGGGTTTTGCTTTCCACACGGAATATTCGCCTCCGGGTGCCTTCTATGAAATTGGCTCCCCGCTTCATTGGTCCTTATCGCATTATACATAAGGTTAATCCCGTTTCTTATGCCTTGGGTCTGCCTAAGAATCTGCGTATACCCAATGTATTTCACACCTCTTTGTTGAAGCCTTACGTACGCAACCGCTATACCCGGCATACTCCCCCTCCCCCTCCTGTCTCTGTGGAGGGTCATGAGGAGTTCGAAGTATCTGCTGTTATTGACTCTCGTTTTCTTAGGGGTCGGCTTCAGTACTTGGTACATTGGAAGGGTTATGGGCCTGAGGAGCGCAGTTGGATTTCTGCGGATGCTGTTCATGCTCCCCGCCTTGTACGTTCTTTCCATTCGCGTTTTCCTGCCAGGCCTGGTCCTGCCCGCCCGGAGGGCGTGTCCTCAGGGGGGGGTACTGTAGCGGTACTTACCTTATCCAGGGGCCGGACGCGGTCCTCTCTTCAAGCCGCGCGCGGTCCTGCGGCTGCACGAGCCGCGCGCGGCTCGTCCGACTGTTCAGACAGGAAGGCGGGCAGTGACCGCGAGAAGCGGTCACGTGTCCCGCCTGCAGCTAAGAGCGCGCCGCGAATCTCGGGCGCGCTCTTAAAGAGACAGTGGGAGCCTAAATTGCAAAAAGGCTCCCATTGGCTCCTGTCATGCCAATCACCCCATACACTTACCTGTTGGGGGAGTGGAAGTGACAGGAGCCAATCACATTAGTTTGAAGGCTACTTATACTTACCCTTTTCCCTTAGTTCGTTGCCCTATCGTGGTTTCTGCTACAGTTCCCTTTAGTGCTTGTTGTGTTCAGTTGTGTTTCTCCGTATTTGACCTTGGCTTTGTATTCTGACTTCGTTTTCGCTTTATCCTATTCTGTACTGTTTGCCGGCTTGCTGATTCCTGTGTACCAGTCCCCGGCTAGTTTTCGTTTACGCTGTCTCTTTGTGCCCTTGACCTCGGATCGTTCCTGACTCTGTCTTATCCTATTACGTCGAGTCCGGCCACACTAAGGTCCGGTAGACGTATCTCTCCTCTGTACTGTCTTCTGTTAGGCTGGATCCTGCGTGTAGGGGTATATACTCGTTACATGTTTGTACTCTGCGTGTTGGATCCCTGTCCCGATCCTGACACCCGCCTCCCTGTGTTCTCCTCATCTCCCCTTCTCCTCACCCCCCTCCCTGTGTTCTCCTCATCTCCCCTTCTCCTCACCCCCCTCCCTGTGTTCTCCTCATCTCCCCTTCTCCTCACCCCCCTCCCTGTGTTCTCTTCATCTCCCCTTCTCCTCACCCCCCTGTGTTCTCCTTATCTCCCCTTCTCCTCACCCCCTTCCCTGTGTTCTCCTCATCTCCCCTTCTCCTCACCCCCCCTCCCTGTGTTCTCCTCATCTCCCCTTCTCCTCACCCCCTCCCTGTGTTCTCCTCACCCCCCATCCCTGTGTTCTCCTCATCTCCCCTTCTCCTCACCCCCCCTGTGTTCTCCTCATCTCCCCTTCTCCTCACCCCCCTCCCTGTGTTCTCCTCATCTCCCCTCCTCCTCACCCCCCCTCCCTGTGTTCTCCTCATCTCTCCTTCTCCTCTCCCGCCTCCCTGTGTTCTCCTCATCTCCCCTTCTCCTCACCCCCTCCCTGTGTTCTCCTCATCTCCCCTTCTCCTCACCCCCCTCCCTGTGTTCTCTTCATCTCCCCTTCTCCTCACCCCTTCACTGTGTTCTCCTCATCTCCCCTTCTCCTCACCCCCTCCCTGTGTTCTCCTCATCTTCCCTTCTCCACCCCCTCCCTGTGTTCTCCTCATTTCCCCTTCTCCTCACCTCCCTCCCTGTGTTCTCCTCATCTCCCCTTCTCCTCACCCCCTCCCTGTGTTCTCCTCATCTCCCCTTCTCCTCACCCCCCTCCCTGTGTTCTCCTCATCTCCCCTTCTCCACCCCCTCCCTGTGTTCTCCTCATTTCCCCTTCTCCTCACCTCCCTCCCTGTGTTCTCCTCATCTCCCCTTCTCCTCACCCCCTCCCTGTATTCAACTCATCTCCCCTTCTCCTCACCCCCTCCCTGTGTTCTCCTCATCTCCCCTTCTCCTCACCCCCTCCCTGTATTCTCCTCATCTCCCCTTCTCCTCACCCCCCTCCCTGTGTTCTCCTAATCTCCCCTTTCTCCTTACCCCCCTCCCTGTGTTCTCTTAATCTCCCCTTCTTCTCACCATCCCCCTCCCTGTGTTCTCCTAATCTCCCCTTCTCCTCACCTCCCCCCTCCCTGTGTTCTCCTAATCTCTCCTTCTCCTCACCTCCCCCCACCCTGTGTTCTCATCATCTCCTCACCCCCCTGTGTTCTTCTTACTCTTCCCCCCTCCGTGTTCTTCTTACTCCTTCCCCCCACCCTATGTTCTTCTTTCTGCCCCATGTTCTTCTTACTCCTCCCCCTCCCTATGTTCTTCTTACTACTCCCCCCATGTTCTTCTTACTACTCTCCCCCCTCCCCATGTTCTTCTTACTCCCCTCCCTATGTCCTTCTTACTCCCCTCCCACCCTCCCTGTGTCTTTCTTATTCCCCTCCCCCTGTGTCCTTCTTATTCCCCTCCCCCTGTGTCCTTCTTACTCCCCTCCCCGTGTCCTTTTTACTCCCCTCCCAGGTGTCCTTCTTACTCCCCCGCCTATGTTCTTTTTACTTTCCCCCCGTCCCTCCCTCCCTATGTTCTTCTCACCTCCCCTTCCCTGTAGCGTGGCCGAGCTCAGGGTGCACTTCCTGTCAGTCCGGCCGGGAACAGGAAACTAAATCTCCTGTACCGCGTGGTACCCAGCCGGACTGACAGGAGGAAGAGGAGCTCGGCCATGCTACAGGGAAGGGGAGATGACGAGAGAGGCAGTGCTGCAGCCGCCTGAGGCTCTCTATAGAGCGCTCAGGCGGCTGCAGCCTTATAGAAATGGCCAGCCCTGCTTGGGGGCCCAGGCCAGCTCGGGGCCCCAAGCAATTGCTTGGTTAGCTTGCCTGGTAGCAACGGCCTGAGGATCGGCACACTACGGGACATCACAATCCTATATCGGCACAGTGCTGCTAAAAGGTTGCCTACCCCTGCTCTAACCAATTATATACTCTATAGTTTGTGGAGGTGGTGCTTTCTTACTCGAAACAGTTCATTGGAAAGTATCAACAATCCGTCTCCTGGCACTGGCAGGCAAGGAAAGGACGCTTTGGAACAAAGTAATTTGCTCTCTATAGTCACGTTTTCTTCCATGGCCTACTGTATGTTTATAAGCCTGGAATATGAACCCTATGCACCCTGCACATTGCACCCCACAATCCTCGCACACACTGCACCTCCTAACCCTCACACACGCTGCATCCCTACACACATTGCACCCCTACACATACTACAATGACAGCCAGTGCTTACGAAAGAAAGGGTGGATCCGACTAAGGAGCAGACAGACAGCCACCCGGGCTCCCCTTCCTGCTGTGAAAGCCAGCAATATTGCGGTGAGGGAAATCGTGTGTATATATATATATATATATATATCTATATACATTGCTTAGCCACAACATTAAAACCACCTGCCTTATATCGTGTAGGTTCCCCTTGTGCTGCCAAAACGCCTCGAACGTGTCCTGTGGTATCTGGCATCAAGACATTAGCAGCAGATCTTTTTAAGTCCTGCAAGTTGTATGGTGGGATCGCCGTGGATCAGATTTGTTGTTTGTAAGCCTGCATGTGTATAAGCCTGGAATATGAACCCTATGCACCCTGCACATTTCACCCCACAATCCTCGCACACACTGCACCTCCTAACCCTCACACACGCTGCATCCCTGCACACATTGCACCCCTACACATACTACAATGACAGCCAGTGCTTACGAAAGAAAGCAAGGATCCGACTAAGGAGCAGACAGACAGCCTCCCGGGCTCCCCTTCCTGCTGTGAAAGCCAGCAATATTGCGGTGAGGGAAATCGTGTGTGTATATATATATTGCTCAGCCACAACATTAAAACCACCTGCCTTATATCGTGTAGGTTCCCCTTGTGCTGCCAAAACGCCTCGAACGTGTCCTGTGGTATCTGGCATCAAGACATTAGCAGCAGATCTTTTAAGTCCTGCAAGTTGTATGGTGGGATCGCCGTGAATCAGATTTGTTGTCCAGCAGCTCCCATAGATGTTCAATCGGATTAAGATTTGGGGATTTGGAAGCCAAGGTAATACCTTGAAATTTGTCATGTTCCTCAAACCATTCCTGAAATTATTTTTGCAGTGTGGCAGGGTATGTTATCTTGCTGAAAGAGGCTACTGCCATCCGGAAACACCATTACCATAAAGGGATGTACGTGGTCTGCAACAATCTCTAAATAGGTGGTTCGTGTCAAACTAACGTCTACCTGAATGTTGGGACCCAAGGTTTCCCAGCAGAACATTGCCCAGAGAATAACACTGCCTGAACCAGCCTGCTTTCTTTCCATAGTGCATCCAGCCATCTATTCCCCAGGAAAAAGATGCACACACAAGCAGCTATTCAACTGATTTAAAATAAAACGGGATTTATCAGACCAGGCAAACTTCTTTTTATTGTTTCATGCACCAGCTCTGACACATCCATCATTTTAATGCAGCTGCAGAAGGGGTGGCCTCTGGATGCCATCAAAGCACTCCAGTTTTGTCACACGATTTTACAAACACAGTGTTTTAATTTAATGTCTATAAGTAAGTCCATTCTTTTGGTACAAAGAACATGATGTATGTTATGATAGATTCTGCTTTTAATTGATGTTGACCAGTGGCATAACTATCATGGTCGCAGGGGTCGCAGGTGTGACTGGGTATGTCACTGCAGGGGGTCTGGCCTCAGTTGCGAGCTCTGCGCCCGTTGGCACATCGGCATCACTTCAGGGCTCTGGGGAAGGAATGAGACACATGGAGGGGCGGGAATGAGACACTGGGAGAAGGGAATGAGACTGGGAGAATCTGGGACTGGGAGAAGGGAATGAGACACATGGAGGGGCTGGGGGGACTGGAAAAGAGAAACATGGAGGGACTGGGGGGAGGGTTGGGAAAGAGAACGGGGGGAGGGAATGAGATACATGGAGGGGCTGTGGGGGGAGGTAATGAGACACATGGAGGGGCTGCGGGGGGAGGAAATGAGACACATGGAGTGGCTGGGGAAGAGGGACCGAGACACATGGAGGGGCTAGGAGGAGCATGAAACACATGGAGGGGCTGGGAGGAGGACATTAAACACATTGAGGGCCAGGAGGGGAGAATGTGACAAATAGACACGTGGCAAATTTCGCACCGGGGCTAAGTGATTTCTAGTTTCACCTCTGATGTTGGCCAGCAGTAAATAGGCATTATTAAGTTTCATTTTTTTTCACCATTTCCCCTAAAGTTCCTTTTTATTTTGTATTATCTATGATTGTTTAAATTGTGGCCCCATACTACTTGGTGTGCCATTACTCACCTGAAAATTAATTTGGTGAGTGGAAATAATGTATGTCTTCTCAACTCCTGTTTATTTTTTAGACTGGTTAGAGTCTCTTTTTCACAATTTTTTTTTTATTTTGGTGTGTTTCTATACCCACACACTCTAAGTTCAGTGTTTAACCCCATGGCCATATTTTGGTTTTCATCTTGTTCAGAATATCCTTTGGTAGTCTTTTCGATTCTGCTTACATTCTGGTTGCACGTGAACTGTGAATGGAGACTAGACTTTCATAAGGTTAAATTCTGGCCTTTCTTCGGGAGGACAAGAATATGCTGAATTGTGCACTATTATTTTATATTGAACCTGAGTGAGTCTGTGACATCAATTTATCTCATAATCTTTACTACAACAGTTTACTCTCTAAAAATTGAGACAAACTGACATTTAAAACTTTTTTATTGCAGCTGTCATTCAAAAGTTATGTGTATTTTATAGATAATAATGTGTTTGTAAATGTATATGTAACATTTATTTTTCCCATATTTTAAAAGCAATACAAATCGGGGCTCAGATCTAGTAAACAGGGCAAACGGACTCATACTCACATTGCTCTGGGACTGTATTTCAGTTATTATATATTTTGTATCTCATTACCTGATTAGTTTATCCCAAAACTGGAAGATATTCTTTTAGACACAATGAGAAGAAAGTCTAAGTAGAAGTGTATGATAATCCCACAATATGGAAGATTTGTTTCTCTGGCCTGTAAAAGGCTCTCTAGCAAAAGACCTCAACTACACAGGATCAGTGTATTTGGGATTTTGCTCCTAGACACAGCAGATTCAAACCTTAGGGCCTTAATGATTGCTGATCAGATGAAGATAGTGAGTTCCTTACAACTAACTAGAAATTAGGTATCTCCTGAAGGATACTAGATAATAATTAATCACAGATTTGGCAGCGGGCACAGAAGAAATGCATACTATTGCGAGATGAGTGCAGGCAGTCAAAGAGGTATCTTTGGACCTCAATAAGGGAATATGACCTACCATCACTATCAGTGGCGTACACATGACCCATGGGGCCCCGGTGCGAAAATTGATCCGTGGGCCCCAACCCCTCGCGCTTACTCTGCGTGGGCCGGGGCAGCAACACATGGCGGCGGGCACCTGGTCGCAGGGGTTGCAGGGCTGCGACCGCGGTATGTACGCCAGTGCATGCAGATGCACACACACTTAAAGGACCACTACAGACACCCAGATCACATCAGCTCAATGAAGTGGTCTGGGTGTCAGGTCCCTCTAGTTTTAACCCTGCAGCTGAAAGCATAGCAGTTTCAGAGAAACTGTTATGTTTCACTGAGAGTTAATCCAGCCTCTAGTGGCTGTCTCACTGACAGCCGCTAGAGGCGCTTCCGCCATTTTAAGACACTGAACGTCCATAGGAAAGCATTGAGTAATGCTTTCCTATGGGCGGTTTGAATGCGTGCACAGCTCTTGCCGTGCATGCGCATTCGGAGCTGAGAGGCGGAGGGATCCCCAGCGCCATGGGAGTCCGGCGCTGGAGAAAGGTAAGTGCTGAAGACACACACACACACTCTCACGAACAAATGCATACACACTAGCTAACAGACACACACATTTACTGACAGAGACACACTCAGCGGCAGACATACATACACACTCACTTACAAAACATACACTCTCACTAACAAACACACACTCACTAACAGACATCAAACAGACTCACTAGCACACACACAAACACACTCAGTAACAGACACACACAGTAACACACTCACTGACACTCACTAGCAGACACACACACTCTAACACAAACACCAACACTCACACTAACACACACACACTCACACACTAACACTCACTCACACACACTAACACACACACACACACACTCTAACACTCACACACACACTAACACACACACACACTAACACTCACACACACACTAACACTCACACACACTCACTCACACACACTCACTCACACACACACTAACACTCACACACACTAATACTCACACACACTAACACACACACACTAACACTCACACACTAACACACACACACTAACACTCACACACACACACACTCACACACTAACACACACACACACACTAACACACACTAACACACACACACTAACACTCACACACTAACACACACACACACTAACACTCACACACTAACACAAACACCCACACTCACTCACTCACACACTAACACACACACACACACACACTGACACTAACACTCACACACTCACACACTAACACTCACACACACACTAACACTAACACTCACACACACACTAACACACACACACACACACACACACACACACACACACACTAACACTCACACACACACACTAACACTCACACACACTCACACACACACACACACACTAACACTCACACACTCACTCACACACACACTCACTCACACACTAACACACACACTCACACTAACACACACACACACTCACACACATGTTTTTTTTGTATTATTTATTTAATCCCCCCAGCCTCCCTACCTTTTGGAGTGCTGAGGGGATTCCCTGGGGTCCAGTGGTGCTGCTTACACCCGGCGGGAAGTCAGACTGGCCGGTGCGCGAGGGAGCACTCTCCCCTGAGTGCTTCCTCTTCAGCTCCCTCGCGCGCCGCGTAGGGATGCCGGCGCCGGAAGATGACGTCATCTTCCGGCTCCGGTATCAGTGCGGTGTGCGAGGGAGCTGAAGAGGAAGCACTCAGGGGAGAGTGCTCCCTCGCGCACCGGCCAGCCTGACTGCCCGCCGGGTGTAAGCAGGGCCAGCCTCGGGGGGCCCGGAGGTGGCCGGCTTCAGGGCCCCCCAGGAGAAGAGGCTGGCCCAGAGCGTACATACCGGGTCGCAGGGGCGGCCGGGCCCCCTGGTGAGCCGGGCCCGGTCGCAGCCGCGACCCCTGCGACCCTGGTATGTACGCCACTGATCACTATCTGCTTATTGTTAAACACATCTATGTATAGAATCAGTGAAACATCAAAGGTTGATCAACTTCTTCAAAAATTGGGACTGGGCATTAGTTCCATAGCAGGCCCAGAGACAA